>NC_052949.1:28681853-28981853 GCF_013358895.1 Oreochromis aureus | reverse complement strand
TTTCTGGAGGTGTTACTTTGTTTTTGTGGCCCAAGTTTATAATGGCTCCAAATGTTGTCTTTATCGTTTTTCCTTCCATTTTTCTCTGTCCACCCACCCAAGATATCTTTCAATTACAGTGCACCCACATGAGCAGCTGTGGTGTGGCAGATGTATACACACTAGCCTCTAATTTTAACTCTGATCTCTTTTTCCACTCTTTATGCCCTCCCTGTTCTTTCTTCACCCTATCCCAGTGCTACTGAATTTTATACACACCCAAATACAGTATATAAATACAGTGTATATAACATAATTTTAATCAACCATCATTTTGTCTCTATGCTTTCTAGGAGTGCAAAATGATGAAGATGTGAGGCAGATGCTGCAGGGCTCTAGTATGGTGAAGGTATCAATAATTATAAACCATTTGTAGCAGTTAGAAGTAGTTTGTGAATGCTATATATTACATGTATTGTAACATATTAAATCATTACATGGGAAGGTTCGCTCACCTCGCTGGCAGAAGCGACGGATTCTGAAGTTGCTGGAAGATGGTGTCACCGTTTGGTGTCAATCATACAAAACATCCAGCCGGGCCAAGGAGCAACAATCCTGTAAGTTTTTGTACTATGTTGTATGCAGCATCACACTATTGACACTAAATGAATTTGAATTGTCAGTTGTAAATGAAATATTAAACTATAACAAGCTATACTCCACACTGTTACACGATCACAGAATAAATAAATGATTATTTTCATATAACATACATTATACAGTGCTGATGATTATAAAACACAAAGCTCATCAAACAAATTCTATTGTAAGACAAAGATAAGCCGAGTAAATACAAAATAAAGTTTTTAAATCATTGAATTTATTAATAGAAAAAAAGCCATCCAAACCTGTCTGTACCTGTCTGAAAAAGTAATTGTCCCTCAAACCTAATAACTTTTTGTGCGCTCCTTGACAACAGGAACCACAATCAAGTATTTGGAATAACTATGAATGACTATTTCACACAGTTGTGGAGAAATTTTGATTTACTCTTCTTTGCAAAATGTTTTTAATTCAGTTATGTTGGAAAATTTTGAAAATGAAGGACCTGTTTAAGGTCAGGCCACAGCATCTCAGTCTTAATTTAAGTCCAGACGTTGACTTGGCCATTCCAAAACCTTCATTTTGAGTTTTTTTAAGCCAGAAGTGGAGTTCTCAGTGTGTTTGTCAGTGGGCCGCAGCAGTGCATACACAAAAAATCTGTGTGCAAATTGTGCATACAAACTTTTCAAACTCAAATCTGTGATTTATCAATATCTTATCTTTGTCTAAATGTATTTGATGATCTGAAATGTGTAAGTGTTAGAAATATGCAAAAACTAGGAAATCATTAAGGGGGCAAATACTTTCTAATGGCACTTAATGTAGTGCTTTGATGCTCTTAGCGAAACACTAACAGCACTGTTGTAAATTCACAAACACGCTCATGCAGAACTTTATTGCATGGCTTTTTATCTATTACACACACTCCAGTGGACATTTCAGAGGCAATTTGGGTTCACTATCTTGTCCAGGAACAATATGATATGTTGTCTAAAGAAACAGGAATCCAGCCATTGATACTGTGATAAATAATCACACCAGCTTTTTCTTAATGATCACTAATGCGTGAGCCAAAAATATGTCTCAAGTTTTGGTCAAGATGTAATCATCATCAAGTGATCATGGCCTGTGGTAGAAAGATGTTTTTCTCCAATTTTTAAATTCACATAATCTAAAGAAAAATCATGGTCTAATTATTTGTTAACAGTGAAATAAAGTTTAATTACCTATACATTTTTCTGTTTATTGATGATTGTTATTATAAAGGGTTACTATACAGACATGCTGACCAACATCATTATGCTTTAGCTAAAGTGATTAAAGTAACTAGATTGGCTCATATGAAAAGAGAACTATAACATTACATATAACCTATGTAATACACTGTAGACTTTCCTTCTGGAGAACAAGTGGCTGCTCAGTGGTGGCTGGTTGTGTAAGGTAAAATGTCCATGTACTGTATCTATTTTTGATCATTTTAAATACAGTTTGCTGCTCTGTACTTTGTACTCCCTCCTTCTCTATCTGAGGGTCACACACGTTGCCCTGATTATAGAGCTCATCTATTTTGAGCATAAGATCCTTTCTCTAGTTCAAATAGTGGGATTGCAAAACATATGGCGGGAGTCTGCCTTGGAGCCTGTGGTTTGATGCTGTGTAGTTAACATATGACTCAGCCACTCCCAAGTACAGTACAGGGCCTTTAATTGGCACTGGAGTTGGGGCGCCAGTACTGTGGTTTACTCCTGATATCCAAGGTCATTACAGAGATAGTTTTCCTCTAGTATATTACATTTCTAAATAAGATTCATTTCATCCCCACATTGAAGCTAAATTTTTGTATTCTTCATTCCATAATCTTCTCAGATGTATTTCAAAAAACTTGTAGATGGTTGTAATTGGACTTGACGTGTGGCAATAAAAAAGCTTGTTAGACACAAACAAAATGTCTTACTAAAACAAAACCATAGAGTTCAAAAGCTGGAAAAGAAAGGTCTATGTGCAGAATCAAGAGGCAGAGGAGACCAAAGGGAAAGGAAAATATGTTCAGAGAGCTGGTCCAAAGGTGATGCAAGGTACAAAGACAGTCCTGTGGGTTGGCCTGGCTGTAGGGCAAAGCAGAGAAGGAGGTGGCCAGTAGGCCTGTTTTGGCACTCGGTGGCCAATGATGACAGCCAGCAATACCCAGGTTGGAGACCCTTTGGAGGGGGTGAATGGCAGCTGGTGATAAAGGTCATGATCCTTCAGGGGGGGTTGGGAGGAGGCTGACAGTGGCAGAGGAGACCCCTCCAAAAGCTTGGTTGGAGCCCATTATCAATGGTAGGGATGAGAGTCCCCTAGAGGCAAAGCCCATTTTGAGACTGGGCTATGATGGGGGCTGGCAATGGCATCAGCATCATCAGCATGGGCTCTGCTGGCCTTCAGCCCACAGACTTTTAATATCTGTAGATCCAAAAATCTAGGTAGAAATTCTAAAAAGCTTCCTAAATTTCTCCTTCAGGTCCCTGGAAAGGATTGCTATATCTTCTGCATCCATGTTCTGGTTGCCTGTGACAGGACAAGGTTCAAAACATAATGAGAGCCATTTGGTTGAAAAAGACGGAAAAGGTCTATAAATCCAGAGACAAACAGTAAACAGAAATACATGAAACAAAATCCAAAATTACAGGGAAATACATAAGCAGGCAACAGTATGATACAGTCAGCTTAAAGTGAAAGACAGGTTATACACACATAAGAGCACATTGAGGGCTAAATTAGGAAAACAGATCGGTAAGAAGAAAGCAGTGAAACTAATCCGTGATAGGGGAAGTAAAACTATAAGCACAACACAGAAGGCAAAAGACTTCCAAATTAAAACAGGAAGTTACTAACCACAGAGACAAAGATGTGGTAACAGTACATAAGAGGAAACTAAGGAAACCAGAATAAGCAAGGAACCAAATTCTAAAGAACAAAGAAACCAAGAACTGGGTAGAAAACCTAATAGTGTCATGGTCCTGGGTCTTTGAGCTTGGTTCTGAATGTGCTCATTTCTTTGAAATTACAAAAGAGTTGTCTCTGTATATATTATTCTCTTGTGCTTCTGAGTTTAGTTATAGTCTCGTGTGTGTTATGTTCTGCTTTGCCTTCCTTGCTTCGTTAGTGGATTCTGCTCAGCTGTGTTCTCCAGGTGTTTCACCTTTACCCATATCCCATGGGTATTTAAGCCCTCTGTTTCCTTCTGTCACTTGTTGTGATCTCCCTATAGCTGTGTGCCCTGTCTATTTCTCAGTGTAGTTCTCTAGCTAATGTTCACCAGTATCTGCTTACTTAAGTTCTTTGCACTTTGGTTTCGTGCATGTCCAGCAATAAAGCTGCCTTTTGAGTTCAGTTCTGTTTCTGAGTCCTGGATACTGGGTCCAATTCTCTGCCCACTACGCAGTGTATCATAAC
The DNA here is from genome assembly GCF_013358895.1 of Oreochromis aureus. Classification (NCBI taxonomy): domain Eukaryota; kingdom Metazoa; phylum Chordata; class Actinopteri; order Cichliformes; family Cichlidae; genus Oreochromis; species Oreochromis aureus. The sequence continues at coordinate 28,977,836 of NC_052949.1, read as the reverse complement.
AAATAATAAACAAAGATAAAAGAAAAAATCTTAAAACATAACAATCACAAGGTGTGAATATATTTGAATAATCCTTTGCTCACTTTATTTCTTTCTTCATCCTCCAGTCTCCATCATGGAAGTGGAGTGTGTGCACGAAGGTTGCCAGTCAGAGACATTGCGGCAGATGGTTGGCTCAGTACCTGAAAACCAGTGTTTAACAGTGGTCTTCAAAGGGCCTCGTAAAAGCCTGGATCTCCTCTGCCAAAGCCAAGAAGAAGCTCAGTGCTGGGCCCGTGGCATCCGTACCCTGCAGGAGAGGATGGACAACATGACCCAGAAGGAGAAACTTGACCAATATCCTTGATTTTTGTGGGGGTGGACATAAATCTCTATTCATTTGGATTTATAGAAGCACTACTTTGTGTACATTTGATAATAGTTGACCACTGGGAACCAAGAGATCCAAACTAGAGAGTTAGCACTGTAACAGGTAACCAATGAAACGTCATGTTAAAATACACCATATGGCTCATCAGTGCTTCCTTGACAATGTCACCTGGATTCATGCTTATATGAGTAGGGCTGACCGAAACCGTGACGACAAGATGAGCTACGAAGAGGTTCAGATGCTGCTGCAGATGATCAATATTGACTTGAACGACCAGTATGCTCGCAACCTCTTCCAGGTAGCAGAACACACTGCTTAATTTAAGTAATTAAAGTCAATCATTTAAATTAAAGCTTACTTTTAGGGTTTTATAGCCCTTCTGTCTGGAGTATTGATTTCCCCTCTTGGTGCGTAATGTGGGTTTTTCAGTTTCCTTCACTGTCATATTTACATATTGTATACAAATGATGATGACTTTATTTGGTAGGAGCCAAAAAAGGTGTAGTTTGTGTGTGTGATCACCCGTGTGTACACCTGTGAGCATGGATGCGCTTGTTTTTAAAAGGTTCCTTCATGTAATGATCTGCTAGAGGGTGTGGGGGGCCACTGCCCCGTCCTCCAGGGCATGAAGCAGGTATGGAGGAGATCAAAACTCCAGACATCCAGAGGCCCCCAGAACACAAGAGACCAAGGAAGACCAACAGAGGGGCAGCCATGCTCTCCCAGAAAGAGCTGAGGAGAGTCCCAGATGAGGGGTCACTCAGCAGCCGCGGAGCAGAAGCCAGGGGGGGTTGCAGTGATGTGCCCGTGAGCTCCGCCGACAGCCAGCTGTGCCTGAGTGACCGAGCCCCAGGCCGAGAGGCCGAGGGCACCCCACCCCCGAAGTGGCTCGAGCGAGCCCCAGGCTCCAGGCCCCGGCAAGCAGCCACCAAGGAGTGAGCGTGTGTACCTGGGACGCCCATCCCCGGACACAAAGAACCACCAACGCACCGATGTCTGAGGCGCCCGCCACCGGCAGGGGAAGTGGTGGGGAGATAGGCCTCAAACCTTGGAGGGCCTGAGATGTCCCCAGAGAGGTGGCGTCTGATACCAAACCTGACATATAGACACAGACATACAGGCACACACAGATACAAACATCCATTCCCACCCTCATGCTCTCATAAGCAATTATTCCACACTCAACCAACGTGGAGACAGACATAAATAGACACTGTACACACAATCACACTCCCCAAGCGTACTCTAAGAACCGGGTCTAGGTACCCTTGCCCCTGGAGGGGGAAACTGCACCCAGACCCAGGTGGTGTTACCCTTTTCCCTGCGGTGGGGAGAAGCAGACCGCCCCGACTCCGCAGCAGCAGGGAGGCCCCACATTCCAGACCCCAATCGGACGGCCAACTCCTCCTAGCCCCCCCGCTCCAGCAGGCCGCAGAGAACGGGGGTGTGAGAAGACTCCAAACCTCCCTCCACCCGCTCATATGTAGTGTTGATGTATGTGTGTTCTAAGGTGCATTTAAAACCCAGGAGGGCATGGAGCTACCTGCCAGAGAGCAGCAGGTAAGCGCATAGCCCCTCCTGCTAGCTCTCAGTGTCTACGTGTATTTAAAATTGAGAGGTGGGCAACGACACCAGGGGTGAGGTGTACACCCTGATGGTAACTTGGAGTCTGTGTTGCGTGCCCACCCCCAAGATCCTATATGTATGTGTTATGAGAGTGTGAGTAATGTGAATGTCAAGTTGTGAGATAAAATTGAGGCAGAGGCAGCCAGAAGGGGACAGAGGCAGGGGATGGCTCCTCTGCACCCTGGTGACACACCCTTACCCCAAGGCCCTGCATGTGTGGGTGATTGTGGTGGAGCGGGAAGAGGGAGGCAGCTGGAGATGGGGAGGGAAGGAAGGAGGGGCAGTGACCCCTCCTGGGGCCAGCTCCCCCTCTGACCCCAGTAGGCACCCCCATACTCTGCAACCCGCCAGGGAAAGGGGGCCCAGGCCCATCCGGACCAGGGCCCAGTGCAGCAGCGCCGCCCGGCCCCACAGAGCCCGGGACAGTCCACCTGACTCCACCACAGAGAAAACTGCACCCACCCCATCATCCACTCATCTTCCAGACTACACAAGACAATAGACGCCCAGGCTGAGATCTTCCTCCACCTCTCCTGTATCTCCCCCTCCTGCAGAGAGAGTTCCTGAAGAGAGGAAAGCTCCTGCAAGATGTGACAACCTCCCCCACCAGTTGAAGAGCCCCCCAGGTGGCTCGATGCACTGGCGGCACCCTGCGCCAGGGCTGGGCCCCCATACACCCACAACCCCGGCAACACACCAACCAGGACCCAAGCCCCCGAGGCCCGGCCACGGCCCCAGCCCAGAGACGGAGCGCCCCCAGAACCCCACGCCTGTCCCGGACCCACCCAGGGGCAGCCAGGCTGACAGGTCAGTAACCCACGTCCATCAGCATAGACCCTCCCCTGGCCCCACTGCATGTAGCCACGAGGAAACCGTCACCCAAGAGCCAACAGAGCCCTTAATTGGCCATGACCGCTACCCCGGGTTGAGCCCCCCAAGGAAGATGCTCCCGGGGAACCCCCCGACGCTCTAAGCCTGTCCCTACCCCCACACCAATCACAACAGTGAAGGTGGGACCAAACTATGACCCCCCACCCCCACTAGGTGGTAAGTGGGCTGTATTTGTATAGCGCTTCACTAGTCCCTAAGGACCCCAAAGCGCTTTACACATCCAGTCATCTACCCATTCACACACACATTCACACACTGGTGATGGCAAGCTACATTGTAGCCACAGCTGCCGTGGGGCGCACTGACAGAGGCGAGGCTGCCAGATGATGGAGCTGATCAAAGGAGCCCAGAGCAATTGATCTGATGTGGTGGCAGAGGCTGTATCAAGACTAATGTGAGCTAATAGATAATTTCTATATTGGTTAGAATTAAGATTATTTTTATTTTTCCAGTTCATGAGGACTATTTTCTTGGCTATGCATAGGGCAGTGAAAACCATATGGGCTATATTCTTTTCTGAAGTGACATTATCTAAGCTGCCCAACAAACACACTAAAGGGGAAGTTGGATTGTTACATTTCAGACACTTTGATAAGTCTTCACATATCTCGCGCCAAAACTTCTGAACTGGTGGACAGAACCAAAGAGCGTGGATATAATTCCATCCATCCATCCATCCATCTTCATCCGCTTTATCCAAGGCCAGGTCGCGGGGGCAGTAGCCTAAGCAGGGAAGCCCAGACCTCCCTCTCCCCAGCCACCTCCTCCAGCTTATCCGGGGGAACACCAAGGCGCTCCCAGGCCAGCCGAGAGATGTAATCTCTCCAGCGTGTCCTGGGTCTGCCCTGGGCCTCCTCCCGGTGGGACATGCCCGAACACCTCACCCAGGAGGCGCCCAGGAGGCATCCTTGTCAGATGCCCGAACCACCTCAACTGGCTCCTTTCGATGTGGAGGAGCAGCGGCTCTACTCTGAGCCCCTCCCGGATGGCTGAACTTCTCACCCTATCTCTAAGGGAGAGGCCAGCCACCCTTCGGAGGAAGCTCATTTCTGCCGCTTGTATCCGCGATCTCGTTCTTTTCGGTCACTACCCACAGCTCGTGGCCATAGGTGAGGGTAGGGACGAGATCGACCGGTAAATTGAGAGCTTCGCTTTTACACTTAGCTCCCTCTTCACCATGACGGACCGGTGCAGCGTCCACATCACTGCAGCCGCAGCACCAATCCGTCTGTCGATCTCCGGCTCCCTTCTCCCATCACTCGCGAACAAGACCCCGAGATACTTGAACTCCTCCACTTGGGGCAGGAACTCATCCCCCGACCCGGAGTGGGCACGCCACCCTTTTCCGGCTGAGAACCATGGCCTCAGATTTGGAGGTGCTGATCCTCATTCCCGCTGCTTCACACTCGGCTGCGAACCGTTCCAGTGCGAGCTGGAGGCCTTCACCGATGAAGCCAACAGAACCACATCATCCATAAAAAGCAGAGATGAGATTCTGAGGCCACCAAGTGAAAGCCCTCCGCCACTTGGCTGCGCCTAGAAATCCTGTCCATAAAAATTATGAACAGAAGCGGTGACAAAGGGCAGCCCTGGCGGAGCCCATCACCCACCGGAAACGAGTCCGACTTATTGCCGGCAATGCGAACCAAGCTCTTGCAACGGTTGTATAGGGATCGAATGGCCCGTAGCAATGGGCCAGACACCCCATACTCCCATAACACCTCCCACAGGACACCCCGAGGGACACGGTCGAATGCCTTCTCCAAGTCCACAAAACACATGTAGACTGGTTGGGCAAACTCCCATGCACCCTCAAGTATCCTTGAGAGGCTAAAGAGCTGATCCAGTGTTCCGCGACCAGGACGAAAACCGCATTGTTCCTCCTGTATCTGAGGTTCGACTAGCGGACGAACTCTCCTTTCCAGCACCCTGGCATAGACTTTCCCAGGGAGGCTGAGGAGTGTGATCCCCCTGTAGTTGGAACACACCCTCCGGTCTCCCTTCTTAAAGATGGGGACCACCACCCCGGTCTGCCAGTCCAGGGGTACTGCCCCTGATCTCCACGCAACATTGCAGAGGCGTGTCAACCAAGACAGCCCCACAATGTCCAGAGCCTTCAGGAACTCAGGGCGGACCTCATCAACACCAGGGGCTCTGCCACCAAGCAGTTGTTTAACTGCCTCAGTGACCTCGCCCCCGGAAATTGGCGGGTCATTCCCTCATCCCCAGACTCTGCTTCCTCCTCGGAAGACGTGTCAGTGGGATTAAGGAGGTCCTCAGTATTCCTTCCACCGCCTGACAATTTTCTCAGTCGACGCCAGCAGCGCTCCGCCAGCACTATACACAGTGCAGGTAGAGCACCGCTTTCCCCTCCTGAGACGCCTGACGGTTTGCCAGAATCTCTTCGAGGCAGTCCGAAAGTCTTTTTCCATGGCCTCTCCGAACTCCTCCCACACCCGAGTTTTTGCTTCAGCCACTGCCCGAGCCGCATTCCGCTTGGCCTGTCGATACCTGTCGGCTGCCTCCGGAGTCCCACAGGCTAACCAAGCCCGATAGGACTCCTTCTTCAGCCTGGTGGCTCCCTTCACCTCTGGTGTCCACCATTTGGTTCGGGATTACCACCACGGCAGGCACCAACCACCTTGCGGCCACAGCTCAATGCAGCGGCGGCGATGGAGACGCTGAACATGGTCCATTCGGACTCAATGTCCCCAGTCTCCCTCGGAATGCTGTTGAAGCTCTGCCGGAGGTGTGCGTTGAAGATCTCGCGGACTGGGGCCTCTGCTAGACGTTCCCAGCACACCCTCACTATACGTTTAGGTGCACCAGGTCTGTCCAGCGTCCTCCCCCGCCACCTGATCCAACTCACCACCAGGTGGTGATCAGTTGACAGCTCAGCCCCTCTCTTTACCCGAGTGTCCAGAACATATGGTCGCAGGTCTGGTGATACCATTACAAAATCGATCATCGACCTGCGGCCTAGAGCATCCTGGTGCCACGTGCACTTATGGACACTCTTATGTTCAAACAAGGTGTTCGTTATGGCCAAACTGTGATTTGCACAGAAGTCCAATAACAAAACACCACTCGGGTTCAGATCAGGGAGGGCGTTCCTCCCGATCACGCCCCTCCAGGTCTCGCTGTCGTTACCCACGTGAGCATTGAAGTCTCCCAGCAGGACAACAGAGTCTCCAGGTGGGGCACCTTCCAGCACCCCCCCCAGGGACTCTAAGAAGGCTGGGTACTCTGAACTGCCACTCGGCGCATAAGCACAGATGACAGTCAGGACCCGTTCCCCGACCCTGAGGCGCAGGGAACAAACCCTCTCATCCACCGGGAAAAACCCCAACGTACCGGCAGCAAGCCGAGGGGATATTAGAATACCCACCCCAGCCCGCCGCCTCTCACCAGGGGCAACTCCAGACTGAGACAGAGTCCAGCCCCTCTCCAGGAGACTGGTTCCAGAGCCCGAGCCATGCGTAGAGGTGAGCCCGACTATATCTAGCCGGTACTTCTCAACCTCACACACTAACTCAGGCTCCTTCCCCACCAGAGAGGTGACATTCCATGTCCCTATTGCCAGTCTTGGCAGCCGGGGATCAGTCTAAGGCCCGGCCACCAGACACTCGCCTTCGGGCACCCTCCCCGGGCCTGGCTCCAGGGCAAGGCCCCGGTAACCCTATCCTGGGCAGGGTAAACTGTTCCCTCGATGTTCTCTTCATAAGGGTCTTCTGAATCGCTCTTTGTCTGGTCCCTCACCCAGGACCAATTTGCCATGGGAAACCCTACCAGGGGGAAAAAGCCCCCAGACAACATAGCCCCTGGGATCCCTGGGACACACAAACCCCTCCACCACGATAAGGTAGCGATTCATGGAGAGGATGTAATGGATATAATTGTCCGGTGAATTGCTCTGGCAGTGTGAGGAGTTGTTGGTAGACGTAAAGCCCATCTTGAACATCCGATGACCTGTATAGTGCACTCTATGTAGTATTTTGTATTGAATTAATTGAAGACTGGGATTTCTAATTAGATGAAAGGTTTTGAAGCAAATCTGAGACCAGAAGTTTTGGTCTAAATTAACTGATAAATCCGCTTCCCATTTTGCAATAGGGAGTGATATTGATTCATCTGTTTTAGAAAGCATTCTGTAAATTTTGGAAAGTAATTTGGGGGTTTTAAGAGTAAGAAATTCAACCACACTTGGTGGTGTGTGTAGTTCAACTTGACCCGGTTTAAATTTCTTTTTTACTATGGATTTAATTTGTTGATATTCTAAAAATCTTTTCTTGTTGATCCCATATTGTGTAACTAGTCTGTCAAATGAAATACATTCTGTTCCTTCTAGTATATGTTCTAAATATTTGATTCCTTTACCACTCCAATCTGAAAAGTTTATCATGTTATTGTTTTGTAATATGTCAGGGTTGTTCCAGATAGGTGTACGTTTGCATGGGATTAATGAAGACTCTGTCAACTTCAGAAACTCCCACCATGCTGTCAGAGAAGAGCTAATGTTGGCGCTTTTGAAGCATTCATGTCGTTGGATGTTTGAGCTGATAAATGGTAGATCTGAAATCTGTAGATTATTGCAAAGTGCTTGTTCTACATCTAGCCAAGGTTCATCTAAGAGGGTATGTTTTAGCCATCCTGAGATAAACTGAAGCCTGTTGGCTAATAAGTAGTGCTGAAAGTTAGGTAGTTCTAATCCTCCTTTATCCTTGGTCTTTTGTAGTGTTTTTAAGCTTATACGTGGGGGCTTATTTTTCCAAAGGAATTTGGACATATATGAATCTAGAGATCTGAACCAATCTTGTGGCGGTTTAGTTGGGATCATTGAGAATAAATAATTTATTTTTGGTAATACCATCATTTTTATAGCGGCAACCCTTCCCATGAGTGATATGGGTAGACATTTCCACCTAGCCAGATCACCTTCTACTTTCTTTAAAAGTGGGATATGGTTTAATTTAGTTAGATCTGCAAGCTTGGGAGAAACATTAATACCTAAATATTTTATATTTCCGATTGCAGTGGAGTAGAAGAGGAATTATGGAAGGAGCAATTAATCGGAAGGACTGTAGATTTTGACCAGTTAATTGAGTAATCTGATATTCTTGCAAAAGAGTTTATCAATTCAATCACCCCAGAGATATTGGTTTGTGAATTTTGGAGAAAGAGTAACACATCATCTGCATAAAGGCTGATGTTCCACGTTCTTGCATTTTATGCCCTTAATTACTGAATTCTGTCTAATTGCTGCTGCTAGTGGTTCAATAAAATTGCAAACAGTGAAGGGAGAGTGGGCATCCTGCCTGGTGCCCCTCAGGAGACAGAAGCTGGAGGATGTCTGGTCATTTGTTCTGACACAAGCTGTTGGGGAATTATATAATATTTTTAACCAGTTAATGAAAGAGATTCCAAAACCAAATTTGTGTAAAGTTGCAAATAGAAATTTCCAGTTAACTCTGTCAAACGCTTTTTCTGCATCTAAAGAAAATATTGTAGTTTCGATGTTTTTACTGTATGAATAGTCTATCAAATTAAGTAATCTACGTGTATTTGTTGATGAGTGCCTACCTTTTATGAAACCAGTTTGGTCAGGATGAATTAAGAGGGGGGTTATTTTCTCTAGTCTCTTCGAGAAAGCTTTGCAGATTATTTTAAGGTCTACATTTATAAGGGATATTGGACGATAGCTTGAGGGATATACAGGGTCTTTGCCTGGTTTTAGCAGGAGATTAATGTTTGCAGAATTCATATTTGATGGAAGTCTGCCATTTTCTTTGATTTCCAACAATGTTCTATAAAAAAAACTGGTGCTAGAATCGTCCAGAATTCTTTGTAGAATTCTGCAGGAAAGCCATCTGGACCTGGAGCCTTATTATTGGGCATACTTATCAGGGCTTCCTGGAGTTCACCTGATGTCAGTGGTGAATCCAGTGCCATTGCTTGAGAGTCTAATAATTTTGGGAGAGTTATGTTGTCTAAAAACTGATCAATTTCGTTTTTAGATGGGTTTATTTGTGGTGAATACAACGTTTTATAGAAATCCCTAAAAATGTTGTTTATTCTTTCAGGGTCATATATTGTGTTCCCAGATGAATCTTGAACAGCACATATAGTTGTTTTTTCTTTATTTATTTTTAGCTGGTTTGCTAGAAATTGACTGGATTTATTACTATGTTCATAATTTTGTAAGCATAGTCTTTGTACTAAGAATTTTGTTTTTTTTATCAATTATCTCATTTAATTCTAGTTTTGTTTTGCGTATTTTGTTCAATGTTTCCTGATCTTGGTGGGACACGTAGGCTTCTTCTAGGGATTTGATGATTTTTTCTAATTCCTGAATACAGGGAGTGCAGAATTATTAGGCAAATGAGTATTTTGTCCACATCATCCTCTTCATGCATGTTGTCTTACTCCAAGCTGTATAGGCTCGAAAGCCCACTACTAATTAAGCATATTAGGTGATGTGCATCTCTGTAATGAGAAGGGGTGTGGTCTAATGACATCAACACCCTATATCAGGTGTGCATAATTATTAGGCAACTTCCTTTCCTTTGGCAAAATGGGTCAAAAGAAGGACTTGACAGGCTCAGAAAAGTCAAAAATAGTGAGATATCTTGCAGAGGGATGCAGCAATCTTAAAATTGCAAAGCTTCTGAAGCGTGATCATCGAACAATCAAGCGTTTCATTCAAAATAGTCAACAGGGTCGCAAGAAGCGTGTAGAAAACCAAGGCGCCAAATTAACTGCCCATGAACTGAGAAAAGTCAAGCGTGCAGCTGCCAAGATGCCACTTGCCACCAGTTTGGCCATATTTCAGAGCTGCAACATCACTGAGTGCCCAAAAGCACAAGGTGTGCAATACTCAGAGACATGGCCAAGGTAAGAAAGGCTGAAAGACGACCACCACTGAACAAGACACACAAGCTGAAACGTCAAGACTGGGCCAAGAAATATCTCAAGACTGATTTTTCTAAGGTTTTATGGACTGATGAAATGAGAGTGAGTCTTGATGGGCCAGATGGATGGGCCCGTGGCTGGATTGGTAAAGGGCAGAGAGCTCCAGTCCGACTCAGACGCCAGCAAGGTGGAGGTGGAGTACTGGTTTGGGCTGGTATCATCAAAGATGAGCTTGTGGGGCCTTTTCGGGTTGAGGATGGAGTCAAGCTCAACTCCCAGTCCTACTGCCAGTTTCTGGAAGACCCCTTCTTCAAGCAGTGGTACAGGAAGAAGTCTGCATCCTTCAAGAAAAACATGATTTTCATGCAGGACAATGCTCCGTCACACACGCCCAAGTACTCCACAGCGTGGCTGGCAAGAAAGGGTATAAAAGAAGAAAAACTAATGACATGGCCTCCTTGTTCACCTGATCTGAACCCCATTGAGAACCTGTGGTCCATCATCAAATGTGAGATTTACAAGGAGGGAAAACAGTACACCTCTCTGAACAGTGTCTGGGAGGCTGTGGTTGGTGCTGCACATAATGTTGATGGTGAACAGATCAAAACACTGACAGAATCCATGGATGGCAGGCTTTTGAGTGTCCTTGCAAAGAAAGGTGGCTATATTGGTCGCTGATTTGTTTTTGTTTTGTTTTTGAATGTCAGAAATGTATATTTGTGAATGTGGAGATGTTATATTGGTTTCACTGGTAAAAATAAATAATTGAAATGGGTATATATTTGTTTTTTGTTAAGTTGCCTAATAATTATGCACAGTAATAGTCACCTGCACACACAGATATCCCCCTAAAATAGCTAAAACTAAAAACAAACTAAAAACTACTTCCAAAAACATGGCTTTGATATTAATGAGTTTTTTGGGTTCATTGAGAACATGGTTGTTGTTCAATAATAAAATTATTCCTCAAAAATACAACTTGCCTAATAATTCTGCACTCCCTTTATTTTTGTTTTCTTTTTTCTTTTTATGTGATGAGAAAGAAATTATTTTACCTCTCATCACAGCTTTCCCTGCTTCACATAGAACAGAAGCTGATGTTCCGGGAGTGTCATTAAAGTCTAAATATGAAGTCCACTCTTTTTAAAAATATTTAATAAAGTCTTCATCTTTAAGCAGTGATGTAGTAAATCTCCAGTTTTTACTTGGCGTAGTATTATTCTTGTGCATTAGTGCTAAAGATACAGGAGCATGATCGCTGACAGCTATAGGGTGAATCTCAGTGTCTGAAATGTCCCTCAGCAATGAGCTGCTGACCAAAAAATAATCCAGACGAGAGTAGGAGCGATGAACATGTGAGAAAAAAGTATATTCCTTACCGGTGGGGTGAAGGGAGCGCCATGCATCGCAAAGACCAAAGTCGCTCATATACTGTTTGATTATATTTATGGACTGCCAATTACGCTGAGTTCCTGCTGTATTGAGCCTATCCATTTCTTCATTTAGTCCAAGGTTGAGGTCGCCTCCAAGAACAAGTGTGCCATCTAAGTGTTCAGAGAGTGCACTGAAAAAAACGTGAAAGAATGAGGGATCATCAACATTTGGACCATATACACTTACAATACATAGCTTTTTATCAAGTATAGATAGTTTAATGATTAAGAATCTGCCCTCTGGATCTATAACTGTATCGAGTACTGTGAAATTAATTTTTTTATGGATTAAAATTGCTACTCACCTTAGGAAACTCAGGTGTTTTAAGTTCATTCGAACCTCTAAGAGGTCTGTGGGTCTCTTGTAAAAGGACAACATTTGCCTGTAGTTTTTTGAGTTGGTTAAATATTTTTAACCTCTTTTCTCTGGAGCCAGCTCCATTTATATTCCATGTAACGAATCTTAGTGCGCCCATAGATGTCTGTGTATAACTAGGGGTGTATGCTGTGTGTGTTGCTTAGACAGGTGGAGAGAATACATCACTTGTTCATAAATAAAGAGAGGGAGAGTTAGAAAGAATGTGTGGCGAGATGCTCCCTGAGTCTGACTATGTGTGTGCATATTTACTAATATGAGTACGCTTGGCTTAAGTGTGTGTATCCTGTATCCTGTAGGTCTGTGTGCGCTGTCTGACTCATGTAAATGTGCTGCCGTTGAGCGCATGACTGTGCGTGATCGTGCTGTGCGTATGTGTCGAAATAAAGGATGTTGTTTGTGGATGAGTGTGGAAGCAGGTGATCGAAGCACTGAAAGAAAGAAAGAAGAAAGAAAGAAACCAAGGACAAGGGTGAGCAGCATAAAAACAAGAGGGGGAAAAAGAGAGAAGAGAAAAAACCCGGAAACATTCCAATCAAACCATTGACGGAGAGTGACGGTGTAAATTCTGCTATGAAATCACACTTAAGATGTGATTTGATATTAGTAAGTTAAACAGATGTTAATGCAAGTTAGTGTGAGTGGATGGGGAAAGGGTGTAGCAGATTCTTATCTGGTGTGAAGTTAATACAGCCACGGAGTGATGTCGGGGTCACGGTGGAGCTGTCCGTCCACGTACAGCCGGTCCACAGCGATGACAGCACGGGAGCCCTTCTGGATGAAGCCGCATCGGATTGGGAAGAGGACCCTGCGTCGTTCCAGGATCTCTTTGGGGAACTAGTCGTTCACGCTGAAGTCCGTTCCTTTTAATTCCCTGCCGCGGCTTTTCACATGTTCTTTTTGTTTGAAGTGGCCGAATTTGGCCACGATAGGACGTGGTCTCCCGGCCGCAGCCCGAATGGGGCCGAGGCGATGCACCCTATCGAAGACGATGTTCTTCACCGTGTCCTCCGGCAGCTTCAGGTGGGTTTTGATGAAGCTTTTTACCGTGGTCTCCGCGTCCTCTCCAGCGGCTTCTGGAATACCAGAAAATACCAGATTATCACGCATGCTACAGGCTTGTAGATCTATAACTGTTTCTTTTATTTTTTTATTTTCTCTGTTTAGCTGAGTAACATTGTCTGTGAGACATTTCACCGACTCCCTTAGCGTGGCATTTTCAGCAGCGAGCGTTTCCACCTGCTGCTGGCTGAACTCCAGGGACTCTCGCAAGGATTTAAATTCCCGGTGAAGAATCTCCACCAAGCACAGCCTTGCATCGAAACTGGACAATCGTTGGTCGATTGATTCCAGTATGTCAACAATATCTTTGCCGGCTGGCGATGTTATGCCGGGGGAATCTGCCGGGCGAAGTCTTTTCGACGATGGCATCTCAGATTTGGCCGGGGAAGCTGCACTCTGGGCCTTCTTCATCACGAGATCCTGGAAGCACTGATCAATGTAATCTTGCAGATCCTCTAAACTCGCCCTGTTGTTCTCCAGGGTGTTGGAGATGATTTAGACAAATGTTGTTAGTTATAAGACAATTTATAAGTGTATTTGGTAATACTGAAGCTTAATGGAATTTGTTCAAATCTAAACTACCATTCGCTTTAATTTTCCGCCAAAATCTCCGGCGTCTGACGTCAGTTACAACATGAGTCGCTTACCTTGTCCGTCACTTCCGTCACTTACCTCTCACCATGTCTCAGGCGGTTTTGTGGCAAGCGGGGGATCAGCTGTTCGCCTGGGCTAGGAGGCTGCACAATGCCACGACGAGATGTCTGCAGCCCTAGCCATCGGAGGGCGAGGCGTGGATCCTCTCACTGATTGTCCTGGAGCAGTTTGTGGAGGGGCTGCCCAGAGAGACGACACGGTCCGCTGTCACCAGCCCTGGCTAAAGATCACCAACTGGTCAGCGGGCAACTGCCGGTAACTGCACCGAGGAGTAGGCCCCCTGGCCCCGCCCCAGCAGAGCGACCGCCACCCCTGCACTCCTGTCAGGAGTTTTCCTGTATTGCAACTCAGGTCAGAATAAAAACGCTCAGACAGGTTTAACGTGTACACGGGTGAGACTCAGGGAGACTCGCACCCTGCAGTAAAAAATAAATTTTTTACTGCAGAGCACATACACAGAGCACATACAGGAAGAGATACAGGAAGAGATAAAATAGACCGTGCTGCGTGCAGGCTTCCTGTGGAGCACAGAGTGTATGTAACTTCCCCATTTAGGCTTAATACTGAAAGAGCAAACACATTAGATAAAGATAGATAAAGAAATGTACTTTTAAGCATAACATAATAAAAATCCCAGAATCCTAAAAAATCTCTTAACATTCCCTCCTGTTGTACATATGTATATGTACATAGCAACCACTAACAGTGTATCAGCCTACAGCCACTTGTAAACATTATTAGCCAAGACATCATAAAATAGTGGGTTTCGTGAGTATGTTATATCCAAGTGTCTATCTCATTATCACCTTCTTCATTCTGTGACAGGGTGATGGTGATGCAAGCATGAATTGAAGCAGTTACCATTTTTGATACCATGTTCTTCAAACATGGTATGACACATGAAGTGAAAAGACACAATAACAGTATTATAACACCAACAAAAACAAGTCCTTTAATCAGCAGGGACTTCCAAGAGCCGCTTAAAATCCACGTAAGCCAGTCTTCTGTGTTTGTGGCATAGTCTCGTTGTTGTGCATCCCGAAGATGTCTGAGTGTTTTCAGAGCATCAGTCATGTTCGGCAAGTGCACATTATCTGGAATGTATGTGCAACATGTGTTGTTAAAGAGGACACATAGTCCGCCTTTCTCGGCGAGAATCATGTCCAATGCTACCCTGTGTTGCATTACTGCAATGCGCAGGGCATCAATTTCCTGATCCCGTTCGTCGTTGAATTTACATGAAGCATTCAGAACCTTTTGTCTTTCAGTCCAAAGTTTAAATTCCTCTGGGACATCGGAACCCCATATGGAATCATGCTGCTTGAGGTCTGGGGTGCTTCGTCTTTTCCTTGTTGTTGACGTTGATGTTGACGTGGCGTCCATGGTTATCTTGAAAGTGTGGTCAGATATGAAAATGGGAGCGCACTGAGCGCAGATGTTGCTGGTCTTCACGGGCCCTCCAAGAGCGTGTGTCTGTACTGCTTTGCAGTTGGTGCTGTTTCCCATTGGCGTGGATCCGTTCTCTTGGCGGTAGCATAGGCTGTGGCTCAAATTCCCATTGTTTCCAAGAAAGACTGGGAATGATTTAGCCTTACTTCTGTGCTTCACTTTCAGGTCAACCCAGAACCATTCGTCACATGTGCCATTTCGTAGTCCTATCTGGAGAGGTTCCTCATGGTTGACCACGATTCCCTGGAATCGATGCCCAATTGATACCCAAGGCTGGCGTAGCTTGCGGCACACTTTGCTTGAATTATGTCCATTCCCTTCGCATACAAGGTGGCGTATTGTGTCGTTGGGGGCATATAGGAGCAAACATAGCAGTCTTTTCTGGGTGTGCTGTCATGTATATATCAACACCAGGCGTTGTTCATCCACGGGTGAGTGTGGTCTTGTGTCATGTCACGAAGATGTGACTTGTCATGTGTCCATCTTGTCTGCAGGTGGTGGTGTTCAGTGTTAATAAACTCACCAGGAGTGCAACATTAGCCACTAGGAGGACGAGTGTCTTCATGATGACCAGACACACCTGTGACCTCTGATGAGCAGACTACCGGCAAGAAGAAGAAGGCGGGGTATACCCGATCAGCCCTCCCTCCACCAATAGATCACCCACCAGGAGTTAGGGGTGTCAGCGTCTAAACGTTTAGGTTGTCACTCACTTTTTTGCAGTGGCTCTGATGGATCCAAGATGGTCTTTCTGCTATTTTGCAGGCAGTAGGTGTGGTGAGTATCCCCTTGATAAGGACCTTCCCACCTTGGTGAACTCCAATTTTCCCTTTGGAGTACTTTGATCAGGATCCAATCACCTGGTTTCAACCTGCAAGACACTGGAGAGTTGTTTAGAACAATCTCTTTATTTTCAAGTAATTTAGTCATCCATTCGGCAAGTGTAGTTTCTCTTATTGACTTATCTATGGGCTCACATTGACAAAAATGTGTCCCATTGTCTGATCTTATCAGAGTGGGGATGCCATATGTTGGAATGAAATGGTTGCACAAACATTTTGCTACTGAGATGGCGTCTGCTTTTTTTACTGGATAGATTTCTGGCCATTTTGAGAATACGTCTATGATCACTAGAGCGTATTTTGAGCCTTGGCATTCATTTAGCTCAATAAAATCCATGTGGATTGTATGAAAAGGATGAGGTGGTGTGCATTATGCACATTATGTGCATTATGTTTTTGGCAAATCATGCATGTTCCGACAAATTTCTGAAATTTTATCTACCACTCCTACCCCCCCTCCTGTTGACAATAATGCTGCTGATTTGTGTAGGGACTTTGGTAGTATTGGTTTGCCATTACAAGTCATCAAACCACCTTCTAGCTGTGCTCCACAGTTTAACCATTTCCTTTGTTCTGTAGTTGGTGCGGCTTTTCGTTCATTCATAAGCACATCAAGTGGTATTTGCATTGAGGAGTCAGACATTAATATGTCTATAGTTTGTTGTGCTGCTGCTTTTGCTGCTTGATCTGCAAAGTTATTGCCTTTAGTGACCTCTGAGTTGTCTTTCTGGTGTGCAGCACATTTACATAATGCTAACTGTTTTGGCAGTATAAACACTTCCAACAGTGCCTTCAGAAGATTTCCATGTTGCACTGGGTTAGGGGAACAGGCACGTATGACAGCTGTGAGTTCTGCACTCTGTGCAGAGTGTGAGGAAGTTAGTGCTTTTGCTTCTAAAATCGTGTCTACTGTGGTTACCGCATAACCTACACAGTTCCGCCCAAGGCTACTTTTGGACGCTGAACCATCTACAAAGATATTAACGAAACCAGCCTGTGGGGTGCTGTGAAGGTCAGCGCGTGATACAGCATACAGCAATTCTGATGTGTGACAGTGTAAGCTCATAGCTCACAGCTCTAAAACTAGGCATCAGCAAATCATATGCCCAAATCATTATGTGTCACTGTGATCCACAAGTATGATCACAAATTTGTTTTCCAAACTTACTAAGCAAACAAACAAAAACAAAACAAATTGCCTATGGCATCAAGGCTTTTATGTTCATATTAATTGAGTGTAAGCTGCTTTCTTCATTGCAAGTATTTATTACAATACGGTTTAATTCATGCATCTTATCACTGAGTTCTAAATTCAAACTATCTCTTCTGACCCTTTCCAAAAATAATTTCACATATAACAATTTGAGTATGTGTTGTCTGTTCATTAATATAGTTGTCAATCATTTCTGTCATTATTTTGCCTTCTTTTGTTTATGACATGGCGGACATCTCTAAACAATCATGAGTTCAGCCTTCAATTTCAACCCAATTATACCCTGTATTCTTGCACTCGCACTTTCCCAATTAATCTATGCTTTTGACGCTGTACTCAAGGTTCCAGGTTGAGAGAAATCCACCTGTACTGACACACTAAAGCATACAATTAATATCATTATCATTACTTTTCCTAAAACATTCATTCGCTTCATCTTCTTAGAGTTCTGTTTCTCTCTGTGGGCTGTCTTGACACACCACAGGCACACATATTTCCTGTTTTCAGAACAGAACAGAAACAGAACAGAACAGAAATAATCTAGTCTATAAACCCTCTTTAATTCTACTAGCTCTTGATCTAAAACCAACAACCAACAACCAACCTTTATGTCACACTCACACTTCTAAATAGAGCCCTTTCAGACATCAGGAATCATCACACACACTGCCTTTTTTCTCAAACTTCTACTCGTTCACTCACTCCACTATGAACCTTTGTAGTATTATACTTACTAATTCTTTATTATTTTTGTACAGATCACACCCAATCACTCAAAACCTACTACTCAAAGTCAAAATCACTCAAAATATGCTTCCATACGAGTATTTCAGACATGCTTTTCAAGATATATAGAGGTCACTCACTGTACATCCACAGTAATGAATTCAAACTCTATTTATACAATTGTAGTGAGCAAAACCAGCATCTCCATGCGCGTCACCGCTCCTCATTAGCTTGGTAGTGTCCACATATTTATTTAATTCAGCTTCTCAATTTGTAGATTTAGCTGTTGTATACAGGGTTTGGCTCATTAGTTGTTAGTATAGGTTTGCTCTTCACCTTAACAAAGTCCCATCTAAGATGACAGGTTTACAAGCAGGTCAAATGTCTCTATGCACCTGATTAGTGTAGTTATTTCCTTATTTTCTCATATATCATTGTACTGAGTTTGAGCAAACCTTGAGCTTGATTTAGACTACTTTCAACAATCTTCCACCTCACATCATAACTGACTGAGGTGCCTCTTCTTATTAATAGTATGCCATTATTAATGTTATCATTATGTTGTTTTTCCTTTTTTATAACAGCAAGAGTATATTACAATACACTACTTTACTACTAATATACAATAGTATGTTAGTTTATATTTTATTATGTATCCATCACGGGTCTGTGTGAATCTGCAGCTTCACACCTTCCCAAGCTGGAGACATTTGCTTTTCCTTGGCTGAACAATGACAAAGCCGTAATATACCTTATGCATCTCTCTTTTTTTATTTGATATATTTTCGTGTGAATTATCTGGTTTCATGCATTCTATTCATTCTAGGCACGGTCGTCATGCCAACTATATTTCATTGTTAATACCAGTTTACAGGTTGTTAACCTTCCTATTATCATGTTGAATACACTAGATAAGCTCTACTTTAATTTAAGTTAACCTTAATTTAACCTTTTGTTTATTCCACTTCATTCCTCTTTCCATGCTTTAAAATGCAACTCTTGTGTATGCTTTGATTTCTTTTGAGCATCCTTTTCAGTATTTATTTCTCCTTGGAGGGTTTCTTATAATTTAGTCAATGCGGAGGGGCTACATTTTCCCTCCCATGTGGGGGGTTTAGTTTGTTTAGGATTCCTCCATCTACATGCACTAATTTGTCCGGCGCCTGGACATTTTTCTCTAACCACTGCTCGTCAGCAGTGAGTTTTGAAGCTTCATTACCCATTTTAATCCTTTTAATTTTAATACTTTACAACTACACAACTGCGGCACCTTCTCTGGCACGAGAATCGAGAGAGGTAGTTGACACGGCCTTCTACTTTCAAGCTATTCTTGAAAGCGGTGTCATCTTTATGTGATGAAACACGACCTGTTTCTCTCTTTTCACCAGTACTTGGGTGGCCAACAGCAAACAAAATAGTGGAATAGTTCAGCCTCCTTATTGTGCTGTAAAATCAACTTATTCCACCAACAAAAATAAAACAATACAAAAACAAAACAGTACTTTTATACGCGCGCTACCTTTACCCACTACGGGGGAGCTACCAGTCCCAGACGAGCTCTATCTTTATTTTAAAACGCTACCAGCCCCTCTGGGCGAGCCTACTTTACCCACTACGGGGGAGCTACCAGTCCCAGACGAGCTCTATTTTATTTTAAAATGCTACCAGCCCCTCTGGGCGAGCCTAAACGTTTTACGCGAGGTGTCTGAATGTTAATATTCACCTGGTTGCTGATTCACTGCCGGTCTCTCAGGTCTACCTCATCGAACCCCACCGCTGTGGACCACTTATAAGAACGCCAGAACCCGAATTCACGTCTCTGGACTTTATCCTGTACCTAGACAGGAGCTGTCGACAGACTTCAGCGCGGGCTTCTCACGACGGCAGGACTCGATGAGGCTTTCCTGTGGGGTCACACAAAAGTGCTGTGTCCCATCCGGCTCGAAGGACCAAGAAATGTCAGGAGTTTTCCTGTATTGCAACTCAGGTCAGAATAAAAACGCTCAGACAGGTTTAACGTGTACACGGGTGAGACTCAGGGAGACTCGCACCCTGCAGTAAAAAAAACAGTCTTTATTCACAGAGCACATACAGGAAGAGATACAGGAAGAGATAAAATAGACCGTGCTGCGTGCAGGCTTCCTGTGGAGCACAGAGTGTATGTAACTTCCCCATTTAGGCTTAATACTGAAAGAGCAAACACATTAGATAAAGATAGATAAAGAAACGTACTTTTAAGCATAACATAATAAAAATCCTAGAATCCTAAAAAATCTCTTAACAACTCCTCAAATCTGTCCTAGTGACCCTGCCAACCCGGAGCTTAGCGGCAACAGGCACTGCACCCAAGCCACGGGGGGTGGCGCGGGCAGCCGGGACACCTGCAACGGGAGTGTCCACTGATGGAGGTCGGGCAGGTGTTCTGGGCCCAACAAGACATACATTTTAGTAAGGTGTCAAGGAGATATACACCAGACTGTGGTGGACATGGCCTGTATGCAGGCTCTCGTGCATCAAAGCTTGGTTCACCCCGGGGCATTGTTGGAAGCAAAGTGCGGTTAAGTGTGTGCATGGGGACATTTACAAATATCACACAATATTTCACAGTGCAGTTGCATGTAGTGTCTGCGTAGCATTCAGTGGTGACATGTCCTTCAAGGGAGGATCCGCCACCACCAGTGATTCACCCCAGGGGAGATTTCCCACTGGAGCAGTCTTATGATGACACCCTACACTCAGCCTTCGACCAAGTGATAGAAATTGATGGTCACCTGGTGTGCCCTGAAGCCGCGCAGACCTACCCACGCTTTGTATTATTGAACGATAGGCTTTATCAAGTGAGTCCTGACACTCGCACAGAGGAGCAGTACACCCAGTTGTTGGTGCTGAAAAGCTGTCGAGAAATGATTTTCCAGGTGGCTCATTATAACCCCATGGCAGGGCATATGGTATATGATAAATATGGTATATGATAAACCTCTGGGGCAAATAATAGCCCAATTTTATAGGCCAGGCCCAAGCAGATGTGCGCTGATGGTATGCGTCATGCAAGGAATGTTAGCTGGTTAACCAGCTGGCTATCGTAAAAGCACCTTTTCGCCCACTACCATTAATGGAAGTGCCGTTTGAGCGCATTGGCATGGACCTTATCAGGCCATTTCACCGAAGGGCATGCGGCTATCGCTTTGTATTAGTTATGGTGGATTATGCAAAGCAACCCTTGGAAGCAGTGCTGCTGGGCACCATCTCTGCAAAGAGTGTGGTGCAGGCGCTGTTCAGGGGATCTCTTGAGTTGCCATCCCAAAAGAGATGCTGACTGACCAGGGCAGGTCATTCATGTCTCGCACACTTAAAGAGCTGTACAAATTATTGGGCATGAAATCTATTCATAGCAGCGCCTACCAACCTCAGACTGATGGTTTGGTGGAGCAGCTGAATAAGACTTGAATAAGTCCATGGTTCAGAAGTTTATTCAGAAGGATGGATGTAATTGGGATCGCGGGTTAGACCCCACTTAGTGCAGGAAGTGCCTCGGGCCTCCACGGGATTTTCTCCCTTTGAAATACTGTTCAGCAGGAAGCCAAAGCGGCCTGTACAACAGGGGCTAGACTAACGCAGTTCTCAGCAGGAGACAAAGTGCATGTGTTACCCTTCTTCTACCTCAAAGTTACTCGCCAAGTGGCAAGACCCTTTGTGGTCACACAGTGAGTGTGGGATATATCACCTCAGATATACACATACATCACCCCAGCCTCCTTAAAGCGTGTAGAGAGGCTGAAACCAGGAGAGGAGAGAGATGAATTGGGACCAGAGATGCCAAATTCAAACATTCCTGCCTCTCTCCATTGTGATAAACATCTCACACAGGGCCAGAGACTGGATGTTGGTGCATCCAACAGCGTTTTGCAGATGTGTTCTCCCCTCTGCCCACCGTGCTTCGCTCATAGAGCATCATTTTGCATAGGCATGCATAGAGCGACCTGGCGTGGCGTTGTGTTTACGGCCCTACAGGTTACCTGAGCAACAGGCAAATTGTCCAGAGAGAATTGCTGAAAATAGGAGCGATAGAAGAGTCAAACAGTGTGTGGTGTAGCCCCCTAGTTCTTGTGGTGAAGAAAGATGGGTCTGTATGGTTCTGTGTGGAATATCCTTATCCGATGCCCCAGGTCGATGAGCTCCTGGACCGGTTAGGCACTGCTCACTTTTTCACAACACTGGATTTTTACGTAGCTATCCCCACCAGGGATAAAAATAATATAGCAGATACAGGGATATGTAGACCAAAAGTGGGTAGAGATAACACCCCCACAGCAAATCATGTTCTATTTGCACATGAACAAACAGCTATTATTTGTGTTTTTCTGATAGAAATGTGACCAGTCAGGTGACCGTCGTCTCGATCATGAAGAGATTGAAGTTTTCTGCAGGGAGTTGTTACGGAGGCCAGAACTGGACATCATATTCATTCACTACTCTGCAAATGGCTGTGTGCTTTCAGCTGTGGACCTGAGGGATTTCCTAAAGGACCAGGGGGAGGATGCCTCACTTGTTCATGCCCAAAGCCTCATACTCACCTATGAACTTAATGAGTGGGGTACGGTACTAGTAACAATAAATTATAAGATAAATTATAAGATTGAAGAATTAAAATACGTGAAAAATAACAAAGCTTACCTGACAAATATTCAGCTGTGCTAAAGGATGAAGTTTGTGGTACAAAGGAAATTTTGACTGGAAAACACAGTTTGGCCACAACTCAAAGATTCATACACCAAGTCTGACCTGACAACATTTCACATAGATGTCTAATAGGACAGAACGAAATATCACAATGGGATGGGGTAAATCTATATGTATATATTCTATATATATTTATTCCCAGTCTGTTTGAGTGGTGTTTATAAGGTGTTTTTTGTTGCAACAGGTAAGTTTGACAGTGAGGGATTAGCAGTAACACATTCTGGCTAGTGCAAATGAAAAAACAAGGATTGGTGAAGTAAGTGATCAGGTAAGCTGAAGTGTTTCAGTTTACATCAGGGCCAAAGGAGATTCAAGTCTTTATAGAATAGTCTATGTATACTGAGTATACATAGGCTGCTCCAGACTGCTCCTCTATGTGTATACTGTATTTTCCTGGTATCAATTGACTAATCATAGGCACATGGAGATTTATTCAGTCACTGATATAAAAAGAGTTGAAAAGCTGTAAATGAGTGAAGAGGATGCAGTCTACATGGATACATCAGCAACCAGTTAACCAGTTTGATTCCTGGCCAGTCGCATCCCTTCTGAATGTCTTCCCCCTCTGTTTCTGTGCTACAACAAATTAAGGCATTTTTATTATTATTTTTCATTCTAAGAATAAAAATTATGTTTATTTAATACCTTATTTTTTAAACTTTGTTTCTCTTTGCCCATTACAGCCCAGAAGAACAGCTTTATGACTCCCAATGGTTTCACCATGTACATGTTGTCGAAGGAAAACTGTGTGTTTAACCCAGAACACGCTAGAGTTTACCAAGACATGGCACACCCACTGTCGCACTACTTCATCTCCTCGTCCCACAACACCTACCTCACTAAGGACCAGCTGACTGGGAACAGCAGCACAGAGCCTTACATACGGTAACAGCAACAGGGCAGCGATTGCAAACTAGGCTATGTGCAAATACATTTATTAATTTGGTAACCTAATTATTTCACTATTATTGACAAAGGCAGTATACTATTATCATTGTAGGAGAGGTTTGTACTAAATTATTATACTTTAAATTGTCTCACAAAATTCTGAACAAGGTGAATTAGAATGACTGGTTCTGTCTAATCAACCACTTTTTGTAAAAAAAACAAGGATAACACACAAAATGCAGTAAGTACTTGTCAGTCCCCTATAAACAGCTGGAAGGAGTTGTCTGGGCTGCTTAGCTAAGCCCACTGACATCATAACTCAGATCAAGATTAGTGTCAGGAATAGGTGGATAAACTATGTAGTGCTTCTTCACATATCTACTCTGTTCTCAGAATTGTTCTCAGCTGTTAGATCACAGTGTCACATCTTGGGAAGAGGTGCAGGTTCCACCACATCACCCCTCAAAACTCTGGTCACTAGGGTAATGATTCTTTACGTGATCTGAAAGAATCACTGTGAAACCCTAGAAAACCATTAAACAGCAGTGGTGCTTACTTTTGTGTGCACTCAGTGCAAGCTTGCATTAGTCTGCATTAGACTGAGACTTAAACAAGACTATGATGCACTTTTATATAAACTTTGTCATCAATCGGACATAACATTATGACCACTGACAAGTGAAGTGAATTAGGCTACGTTCACACTGCAGGCGAAAGCTCATCAAATCCGATTTTTTTGACCCTATGCGGCCCATATCCGATCATGGTATGACAGTGTGAACGGCACAAATCCGATATTTTCAAATCCGATCTGGATCACTTTCGTATGTGGTACTGAATCCGATACATATCTGATGTTTTAGAAAGCGACTGCTGTTTGAACGGTCATGTCGCATTAAATCCGTCTTTTACGTCACTGACACAAGACAGACAGCAATTATCAGCGCCGGAGAAGCGCCTGAGAAGATATCGGGAACGCTTCCTGGCCATCCAGCGTAGATGTCAGTGAAACTGTTGGGAAGACAGTGTGAACATTTTATTTGTACTGTATAATCTGCAGATTCTGACAGAAATCTGCAACTATCCTTTGAAGCACCGCTCCTCTCTAAAACAGCAATAAGGATCACTATTAGGTTATCTACATTATTATGTAAATAACAAAATAAAGCAAAAATTGGGAAACGTGAAGTCCGAAGTCTTTATATTAAGGGCTATCAGTCAAACAATATTGTTTGCTCTGGGTCTAAACAGAGCGCGTTGTGTGTGATGTCTTCTTTTGCGCATGTGGGCCGCTTTGAACGTTCACACTGGAGCGCGTTTGCTGTCGCATTTTATTTGTAGTGTGAACAAGCAGACAAAAAAATCGGATTTGATCAAAAAATCGGAATTGAGCATTAAGACCTGCAGTGTGAACGTAGCAAAGTATCCTTGGACAAGATACTAACCCCAGAAATTCCCCAGATCTCAATCCAACTTTGGGATGTTCTAGACAAACAAGCCCAATCCATTGAGGCCACACCTGACAACTTGCAGGACTTAAATGATCTGTTGCTAAAATCTTGGTGCCAGATACTGCAATGTGTCTTCAGGGGTCCAATGGAGTCCTCAACAGGTCAGGGCTATTCTGTGAGCAAAAGGGTATAAACACAATATTAGGCAGGTGGTCATAATGTTGGTGTATATGGGGTGATCGTGGCTCAAGAGTTGGCAGTTCGTCTTGTAATCAGAAGGTTGCCAGTTCGAGCCCCAGCTCCGACAGTCTCTGTCATTGTGTCCTTGGGCAAGACACCCATTGCCTACTGGTGGTGGTCAGAGGGCCTGGTGGCGCCAGTGTCCGGCAGCCTCGCCTCTGTCAGTGCGCCCCAGGGTGGCTGTGGCTATAATGTAGCTTGCCATCACCTGTGTGTGAATGGGTGGATGAATGAATGTAGTTTAAAGCGCTTTGGGGTCCTTAGGGACTAAGTAAAGCGCTATATAAATACAGGCCATTTACCATATATACCTGGGAATTTGGTACTGTTAACAAAAGTTACCATTGCCATATTGACAAATGAACCCACATGCACAAGTTTTAACTAGCTGGCTAACCAACTCCATGTTGGCAATTTTACTTTAGTGTAGAAATATTTGTACCATGGCATTGTTCAGCATTATACATAAGTTAAAGTCATGGCTCATTATAGCTGGTGAGTTAATTTGGCAAGCCAGATAATTCCCCTCACACATACTTTTACAAACAATAACTTGAGCAAACAAGATACAGTTAGCCAGCTAGCTATAACTCAGCTATTCTGCGTGAATCTGATGGTGCACCATTTGTATTGTTTACTGATGAAGTAGGTGGAAAATGGAAAATGTCAGATAGCTGGCAAATATTCCCTGTAAGCAGGCATGGAAGTATTAACTAACATTAGCCAAAAGAATCACAGATATAAATTTCCAAAAGCAATCTCTTCTACAAAACACTATATAGCCATTTTGCTTTATGTACTTTGTTATAGGATTTGATGTGCTTAGAACAGTCATTTGTTGATGTTACATTTGTCCAAAAATAATTAAATGCCATATTTTTTTAAGTTACTTTAAATTTACTTTACTTTAGAAATATGTAATAAAAGGTGTTTAAGATGTAATTTTTTCTTAACCCAAGTTTACTCACGAAACTTGAATTTTTCTCTTAGAGCTCTAAAACATGGTTGTCGGTGTGTGGAGCTGGACTGTTGGGATGGAGACAAAGGAGAACCAGTTATCTATCATGGACACACACTTACTTCCAAAGTGCCCTTTGTTGAAGTAATTGAGACTATCAATGAGTATGCTTTTAAAGTGAGTACTTTAATGTAACCAAGAGTCCTCTGCAGAAAATGAAATCTTACTGTAGAGATTGCAACTACTGCAGATATCATTGACTGACTTATTACAGTAGTGTAAATATATTAGAGGGTTAACTAGCTAATTGGAGCCTTGAATGTGTTCTAACAACCAACCATCAGCTGCAAAGTAATGCTCAATAATCAGATTGCTTCCTGTGTCGATGCTGCTTTAGTCAACAGATTGAAGTCCACAGATTATAGAATTCTTACCTTGATTACCTGACATTAAAGAGACCACAGTGAGCCAAAAACAATTCTTCACACCATCAGCAGAAGCTTCAAATGCGAACACTGTGCTGACGTTCTCAATTTTCAGATATGTATATATATATATATTTATATGTTTGGAACCATTATGAATGACTTCTAGAAGCTAGTTTTGCTAGTCTGAATGCATCATTAGTGATGGTAAATATATGTTTGTCCATTCTGATGATGGATTTGACTTATGTCTTGAGATATATAGATATAGATGCTGCTGCTGTATATGTACTTTGATTTTTACTGCTTGTCCTTCCTCTTGTGTTAGCTTTCTGTTACTGTTTCTTATGTTAACGGGTCAGTTTTGACTGTGCCTTAAATTAGCCAAAACAATAATTTATCATCCAATTTGTTTGTTACCTATTGGTTACCTTGTTCAGCTTCCTTATCTATGAAAAGATTGGTTTTAATATTTTTGGTGTGGCCCACAGGGCTTTTTTACAGCATACCTTTTCAATCGAAAGAAAATGGTAAACTGAACCTCAAGAGATTTTTTATGTTACCTTACTCGTCAAAGGAGTTTGCAAAGAAAAGCGTCTGGACTTCTTTAAGTTGCTTGAAGACGTTTCACCTCTCATCCGAGAAGCTTCTTCAGTTCTAAGGTCAAATGGCCGAGAGTCCCAGATTTAAACCCAGTGGGAGTATCCCCCCAAAGAGGGACAAAGGACCCCCTGGTGATCCTCTAATCACATGAGCCAAGGTGTGAAAGCGGGTGTGGGACCTAATCAGCCAGGGTTTCGGGTGAGCTCATTGTGAAACCTGGCCCCACCTTGTCATGTGAGTTCCTGAGGTCAGATGTGATGTGATGTCAGGATGTGAGTGGGCGTTAAGGCGTCTGGGGAGGGAACTCAAAACTGGATTATAGATGGCAGACAGTTGGTGTCGTAAACCACCGCCTCTGTTCAAAGATGGTCGCTCACAGTGGACATAGATGGCCTCTTTCACTCCTCTTTCAAACCATCTGTCCTCTCTGTCCAAAATGTGAACATTGGCATCCTCGAAAGAGTGACCTTTATCCTTAAGATGCAGATGGACTGCTGAGTCTTGTCCTGTGGAGGTGGCTCTTCTATGTTGTGCCATGCGCTTGTGAAGTGGCTGTTTGGTCTCTCCAATGTAGAGGTCTGGGCATTCCTCACTGCACTGTACAGCATACACCACGTTGTTAAGTCTGTGTTTTGGAGTTTTGTCTTTCGGGTGAACCAGTTTCTGTCTGAGTGTGTTGCTGGGTCTGAAGTACACTGGGATGTCGTGCTTGGAGAAAACTCTCCTGAGTTTCTCTGATACACCGGCTACATAGGGGATGACAACGTTGTTGCGTCTGTCTTTCTTATCCTCCCTCGCTGGTGTCTGATCTTCTTTTCTGTGCCTCTTTGCTGACTTTATGAACGCCCAGTTAGGATAACCACATGTTTTGAGTGCTTCCTTTACGTGTGTGTGTTCCTTCTTTTTTCCCTCAGGCTTAGAGGGAACAAGTTCTGCCCGGTGGTGTAGGGTCCTAATTACTCCAAGTTTGTGTTCCAGAGGGTGATGGGAGTCAAAGAGGAGGTACTGGTCCGTGTGTGTGGGCTTCCGGTAAACTTCGATGTTGAGGTTGCCATTCTCTTCAATGTGCACGGCGCAGTCCAGGAAAGACTTAACAACGTGGTGTATGCTGTACAGTGCAGTGAGGAATGCCCAGACCTCTACATTGGAGAGACCAAACAGCCACTTCACAAGCGCATGGCACAACATAGAAGAGCCACCTTCACAGGACAAGACTCAGCAGTCCATCTGCATCTTAAGGATAAAGGTCACTCTTTCGAGGATGCCAATGTTCACATTTTGGACAGAGAGGACAGATGGTTTGAAAGAGGAGTGAAAGAGGCCATCTATGTCCACTGTGAGCGACCATCTTTGAACAGAGGCGGTGGTTTACGACACCAACTGTCTGCCATCTATAATCCAGTTTTGAGTTCCTCCCAGACGCCTTAACGCCCACTCACATCCTGGGCCATCTGACCTCAGGAATTCACATGACAAGGTGGGGCCAGGTTTCACAATGAGCTCACCCGAAACCCTGGCTGATTAGGTCCCACACCCGCCACACCTTGGCTCATGTGATTAGAGGATCACCAGGGGTCCTTTGTCCCTCTTTGGGGATACTCCCACTGGGTTTAAATCTGGGACTCTCGGCCATTTGACCTTAGAACTGAAGAAGCTTCTCGGATGAGAGGTGAAACGTCTTCAAGCAACTTAAAGAAGTCCAGACGCTTTTCTTTGCAAATTCCTTTGACTACGATGACCTGGATGACTGAGAAACTTCACAGACATATGTTACCTTACTATTAATTACAACTACTAGAATATATCTCTAAAATAATTTCTTTGATTTATTCTTTATTTTAAGGTTATTAACTATTGTAAGATCTGTGGTGTTACAGGTCAGTTTGATGCATACATATTTAGTTCAAGACAAAGGCAACAAAAGCATTTTTTTCAGAGTTTTTTTGGGACAGTATTAAACAGCACTGGTTGTCTCTATAAAAGCAAATTTTAAAGAAATTGGAGCCCTGTCCTGGACCTGCAAAGTTTCAGGAGTCAGTTCAAGTTTTTTTGTTCTACTTGCCTTCGTTTTATTGTGTCCATCATGGTAAGTTTCTTCCTGAAGTCCTTGTCCAAGGTCATAGATGGTAGAGAAATTGTCGCACATGATATTGTCACATGTCCTCGCAGTCCAGTAATCATATTAAGGATTAGAAGTTTTCCTTGATTTTTCACAGGGATACCAATTGCACAGTTGTGTGTGTAAATCTGTAGATTCCATGCATTGCAGTTTTTGCATCAGCTATGCATGCATTTCTGTCTTTTTTGCCAGGCTGGCTGGTCTTATGTTGCCAGATACAGCATTTTTCCATGAAAGGGACAAAATTTTCATCTACTGTCACCTCTGCCCTGGGTTGAACATCAGCGGAAGGAGATGCACCCATCTCTCCCATACATCTCTGATGGGTGCAAGCTTGTCAGTTTTTGCTCTAGTACCACTGTTGTCAAATCTGAGGACTTTTGATACCATTCAAAAGAAAAAGATTCTGCCTGGCGATGCATCCCAGAAACTATCAGTGTTTATAATGCACCAATATAAGCATCCAGGTATTCCCAGCAGTGACATTCCAAATATTGCCAGGGACCTTTGTTCTTTAAAGGATTGTCATAGCAATAATGACTTTTAGGAAAAGTGGCAAAATCAATAACAAATTAAAACCTGTCTTGATGTCACATATTCTTGTCACGGCACACCTGGTAATCCCAGGGGTCATTTTGGTGACATTTTCAGCAGTGGCCCTGCCATGCAAGCCAGGAGATACAAGAGATGTGACCACTTTTGGATCTGTATGTTTCACCAGGAACAGAAGCAGCTTCAGCACCTGTGATCTCCTCATCAGACTTATCAGATGTATCTTTGTCCTGTGGTTGAAATTTGCTATCATCCTGCTCCTCAGAAACTGGCTTGTCCATATTGCTATGCTCTTTTGTGTCTTCTGCCTAATTCTATTCAAAGATATGATGCAGAGCTTGGCTTATTGTAAATCTTCTAATTTTTGCATGCTGCAAACTGGAGATGTATACTCTGCAAGTCACCAACGTCTTTACATGTCTTCCATTTTTATACATTTCCATCTGGATTACCTTTTCAACCAAGCAGTAGGGATAAAAGGGGCTGTTTGTTCAGAGGAGACAAACAGTTAAAGAGAGAAGCCCCTAACTTCTCTCCGACAGTGTTAGTGAGCTCAGTGTGTTTATGATTTTAGTTTTGGCACTGATTATTTTATAATCTTATATTTTAACTGGGTCAGAACTGACCCTAACAACACAAAGGTCATAACTTTTGCCAAAGCATTTTGTAATTATTTTATTTTGTTTAAATTGAGGTTCCTGACAAAGACAAAAAGCCTTGATCCAATAAACAAATTTAAATGGCACTTCTATGCATTTAAAACCTAAAAACAGGTTGGTGCCAACCCTAACACAAGAGGAAGGTGTGTTATAGATTGACATTAGCCACAGTGACAATTTTGCTGAAAGGCCAAGTGATAATTTCCTTATCTTTCTCTGGTCTACAGTAAATACTTTTCTCACTGACTTTCCAACATTGTGTCTATCCCAGTCCTCTCCCTACCCTCTAATCCTGTCTTTGGAGAACCACTGCTCTCTGGAGCAGCAGAAAGTTATGGCTAGATATCTGCACTCTATTCTGGGAGACAAACTTCTAACAAAGCCTCTTGAAGGCCTGGATTCCCACAATTTGCCTTCTCCAGAGGTAAGTAGTCAAGGAATCAGTGAAAGTTCAGTTCACATTACCACTGCTAAATCCACTGATAGCAAACATAATTTTATGTGGTCATGTAAATATTCTTGGGTTAATTAAATCACATATAGATTGTTCTCACAATGACAGTTTTCATTAAGTTAATAAAGATAAAAATGATCCATACAAAGAGATATATGTATTGTGCTTGATACTTTTCATTGGAATCTGGACATGGTTAAAATTAGATGCTGACTGGCTTTCAATGTCCTATAAAAATCTTTCAGTCTCCAACCACTTTTACAGTTTTTAACCCTCAGCTGTAAAAGGCTGATAGGGTGCCGTCATCACTCTGCCAGGGAGGCGGCATGGACACCCAACTTTGTGAACATGATAAAGATGGCAACATAGGATTTTTAAATTGATGCCATTGGTTATCTACTGAAAACCTCAAATGAATTTGAATCTCCGGGACCTTCACGGTCAGAGGTCTATTTTTCTGAAATTCTTGTGAATACTGTAACTCAAGAAGGAAGTCACCTAGGATTCTTAGATTTATACAATAATTACTAGGAGGCTGAGGTGTAACACTGGCAGCTGGCATCTGCTAAGACTGCTTACCGTCTTTTATTATAACTGAAACTAATACAATTA
This sequence comes from Oreochromis aureus, assembly GCF_013358895.1. Lineage (NCBI taxonomy): Eukaryota > Metazoa > Chordata > Actinopteri > Cichliformes > Cichlidae > Oreochromis > Oreochromis aureus. The sequence goes on along the minus strand of NC_052949.1, from coordinate 28,946,584 downwards.
AATACATTTGTTCTGACCTCTGATACTTCTGGTAAAACCTTAGAACATTTTTAGCTTTGGTTCATGCTGGTATGGGAAAACTTGCAGTAAATGTTTCATGTGTCTTCTATCTCTCATGAGATTTTTTCAGAGCCCTTTGACATTTTTCTCATGTAACATAGTTATGCAGTAAGAATTTAATATATTCAAAAGCATTACAGAAAAATTTGAAAGTGGCCCCTTTCACGAGAAAATTATTTAGGCCTGTACTGCTATCAGTTTTCAGTCTGTGAACACTACTAAATTTTATCTGAAATTTGAGCACTGCTCAGAGAGCTCTATTGGGAAGATTATGCTGTAACTGCAGTTACCTTTATGTATCACAAGTGTATAATAAATGTAACAAATATGTTTAGAGCTTTACAATAGGAAAAACTCAGATCTGCAATTTGTGTCTAACTAGGTGAAAATTTAAAACTTATCGTGATCAATAGGCAGATCACTAATGCCTCAAAAGGAGAAAGACCAATGGCAGAAAAGGTTAATGTGCACAGGGTTGGATGTGGCAGCGCAGCGGAGGGTGGTTTCAATTTCCTGATTGGCCCTATCGGCCTGGCCATTACTCTGTGGGTGAAAACCAGAACAGAGACTGAACTGGGCTCAGAGGGAAGTACAGAATTTTTTCCAAACTCAGGAAGTGGGGAGTGTGGCCTGACACGACATTCAGGCAGAAAACATGGTCAGTGATGAGTTGAGTGGTTTCCAGAACAAAGGGTAGCCTAGGCAGGGCGATGAAATTAGCTGCTTTAGAAAAATGGTCTACAGTAGTTAGAATTGTGTTACCTGCTAAGAGTGCTAGTCCAGTGATGAAATCCAAGGCAGTGTGGGATCAGGAACATCCCAGCATAGGCAAGGGTTGGAAGAGTACAAACGAAGACACATATTCTTTAAAACATGTTCTCTTATTAATGTGGGCTACCACACAGCAAAATCTCCAGTGTTAAATTAACACTACAGAGTGTCTATATGTGTCCACACTGTTGAGTGTTAAATGAACACTTTTGACAGTGTTGTATTTTTAAAAGTAACCTAGTCAGTTTTCAAGATTTACAATGAATAAAACTGAGCAGTGCTGATTTTCTGAACACTGGAAAATAACTCAAAATGTTAGAAATATTCCAGTGTTAGAAAATCAGCACTGCTCTGTGTTAGTCATTGTAAATCTTGAAAACTGACTAGGTTACTTTTAAAAATACAACACTGTCAAGTGTTCATTTAACACTCAACAGTGTGGACACATATAGACACTCTGTAGTGTTAATTTAACACTGGAGATTTTGCTGTGCAGAACAAACTGTGTGTGTGTGTGTGTGTGTGTGTGTGTGTGTGTGTGTGTGTGTGTGTGTGTGTGTGTGTGTGTGTGTGTGTGTGTGTGTGTGTGTGTGTGTGTGTGTGTGTGTGTGTGTGTGTGTGTGTGTGTGTAGGCTCTTAAAGGTAAAGTCCTAGTGAAGGGGAAGAAGGAGAGGTTGGAGGAATGCTCATCCAGCTCTTCAGACCTCAGTTCCTCAGATGAGGAGACCAGCCGCATAGAAGGGAAACCCAGAAGGAAGGAGGATAAAAAGGTTGGTACGACACTATCCTAGAGACAGTACCTCTGACCACTTCTGGATGGTGACTAATTCAGTTGGTTTCTGTGTATGTGCATGTGATGTCAGGCAGGCGTCTCCAAGATAACTCCGGAGCTATCAGACCTGGTTGTGTACACTTGCAGCGTTCCCTTTAAAAGCTTCGAACAAGCTGCCAAAAGTCCAGCAACCAACATGTCATCTTTCTCCGAAAGTGATGCACTCAGACATATTAAGGACTCAGGTAGGACACGTCTAAACTTGCCTTTTAGAGTAAAATGGAATAGTTTGTACAGTACAAGTACAGTAGCAAAGGTACTGAGACACCCCACATTTCTTTATGTTTTGCTAGTAAAATGATAACCAAGTGCATCAATTTATTAAAAGCCAGAGCCTGCGCAGTAGTGATTTTGGGTAGAGTTGCTATCTCAAGTACCCCACCTGCAGTTTTTATGTAGCACTGCCACTCCATGTTTTTATAATCTCTGTCTGTATTTTTATTACTACATACACATACTACATACTACAGCACATACACACAAACATCTCAACATACTGTGGTTCTGTGCAAAGTCTTTTTTATTGTGAATGGCTTCACAATAAGGTACTGCATTGGGGGGGCGGGTCGTTGGTTTGTTTTTTAAGATGAAAGACAGAAGAAGGAAGTCGGGAATAGAAAGGGGAAAGGGACAGAATGATATTTAATCGTGATTAATCAAATTTCATTCACAGTAACCCTGTGATGAATCTGATTAAACATTTTAATTGTTTGACAGCACTAATATATATTATATATTAGTGTATACTTACCTATTAGTATATAGTTTGGGTTTTTTTTGCATTTCACAGGAGAGAACCTGTGCTAAAAGACTGAAGAAAACTATTCAAATTCTCTTTGAATTTAAGCATACATTTTTTGTTTATTCTCCATTTATTTCATTATATTGCATAAATGTCTGTTACGAGCTTAAATATAAAGTTGAAAAAGTGTAATTGCAACCAGGGTATTGATCAAGTAATTGCGATTAATCACAATTGATTACAGAAAATTGTGAGATTAATTAGTTAATTCTTTTTTAATCTATTGACAGCACTAATTGCTATATGTTTCAAAATGGATTAAATCAAGCTTGTTAGACAGCCCATGGCTGGAACGAGAACAAGCACAAAAGCACAAAAGTAAAAATCTCTTATCTGCCTTTTATAAGCTCCAATATTAAGCATCATATCTGCTTTAAAAGCCTTAACATAAACACATCTCCACCAGCGTGGTGGGAATTTTAAAAAAACAAAACAAAAAAACCCCTAAATCTTCACTTATCATATGTAAACTAACAACCATTTAAAACAATACAGATATCTGTTGGAAAATAGAACAGAAAATACTCAATAGAAAAGAGAATACTAAATACTATTCCATCATGCATGAAAGATTTAATCCCAATCAACTTAGAAATACCTATATGGGTAACTTTTACATTTCTGTACCCCCTTTGTAATATTTGTAAGTTATTATTAAACACTGACAATTTAATTTCCCTCCTTTCTTTCTCTATTTGATTTTGATCAGTCAAGATCAAAACTTCTGGAGACTAATATGCTTAGATACGTTCAAAATGACTGAAAGCCCCAATTCGCAACTTATACAATACAAAACTCTTAGCACACTATACAGGTCAAAGGATGTTCCAAATGGGCCTTATGTCTAGCCATCCATCCATCCATCTTCTTCAACTTATCCGGGACCAGGTCGCGGAGGCAGCAGCCTAAGAAGAGAAGCCCAGACCTCCCCCTTCCCAGCTACCTCCTCTGGCTTGTCTAGGGAAACACCAAGGCGTTCTCAGGGCAACCGAGAGATATAATCTCTCCAGCATGTCCTGGGTCTGCCCCGAGGCCTCCTCCTGGTGGGACATGCCCAGAACACCTCACCCAGGAGGCATCCTTGTCAGATGCCCGAACCACCTGAACTGGCTCCTTTCGATGTGGAGGAGCAGCGACTCTACTCTGAGCCCCTCCCGGGCGGCCGTACTTTTAACCCTATCTCTAAGGGGGTGACCAGCCACCATTCAGAGGAAGTTTATTTCCACTGCTTGTATCCACGATCTTGTTCTTTTGGTCACTACTCACAGCCCATTACCATAGGTGAGGGTAGGCTTTGCTTTTCCTCAGCTCTCTTTTCACAATGACAGACCGGTACAGCATCCGCATCACTGCAGCTGCAGCACCAATCCATCTGTCGATCTCCCGCTCTCGTGAACAAGACCCAGAGATACTTAAACTCTTCCACTTGGGGCAAGAACTCATTCCTGACCCGGAGTGGGCACTCCACCCTTTTCCAGTTCAGGACAATGGCCTCAGATTTGGAGGTTCTGTCATTCCGCTTCACATTCGGCTGCGAACCGTTCCAGTGCAAGCTGTGGGCCATCACCTGATGAAGCCAACAGAACCACATCATCTGTGAAAAGCAGAGATAAGATTCTGAGTGAAAGCCTTCCGTCACTTAGCGACGCCTAGAAATTCTGTCTATTGAAATTATGAAGAGACTCTGTGACTAAAGGGCAGCCCTGGCGGAGTCCATCATCCACTGGAAAGGAGTCCAACTTATTGCTGGCTATGCGGACCAAGCTCTTGCAACGGTTGTATAAGGATGGAATGGCCTGTGGCAATGGGCCAGATATGGGCCCCATACTTCCGAAGCACCTCCCACAGGACATGGTCGAATGCCTTCTCCAGGTCCACAAAACACATGTAGACTGGTTGGGCAAACTCCCATGCAGCTTCAAGTATCCTTGAGAGGGTAAAGAGCTGGTCCAGTGTTCCACGAACAGGACAAAAACCGCATTGTTCCTCCTGTAGCCAAGGTTCGATTAATGGATGGACTCTCCTTTCCAGCACCCTGGCGTGGACTGTCCCAGGGAGGCTGAGGAGTGTGATCCCCCTATAGTTGGAACACACCCTCCCATCTTTAAATCCTCCTTCTTAAAGATGGGAACCACCACCCGGGTGTGCCAGTACAGAGGTACCACCCCTCATCTTCATGCAACATTGTAGAGGCATGCCGACAGGCTACATTCAGAGCCTTCAGGAACTCGGGGCGAACCTCCTCCTTCCCAGGGGCATGGCCACAAAGAAGTTTGACTGCCTCATTGACCTCACCCCCAGAGATAGGTGAGTCGTCCCCCTCGTCCCCAGACTCTGCTTCCTCCACAGAAGACGTGCCAGTGGCATTCAGGAAGGCTTCGAAGTATTCCTTCCACCACCCAAAATGTTCTCAGCCGAAGACAGCAGCACTCCATCAACACTATACACAGTGCAGGTAGAGCACCTGACGGTTTGCCAGAATCTCTTCGAGACAGTCCAAAAGTATTCTTCCATGCCTTCTCTGAACTCGTTGCACACCCTAGTTTTTGCTTCAGCCACTGCCCAAGCTGCGTCCTGCTTGGCCTGTTGGTGCCTACCAGCTGCTTCCATAGTCCCACATGCTAACCAAGCCTGATAGGACTTCTTCTTCAGCCTGGTGGCTCCCTTCATCTCTGGTGTCCTCCCCCGCCACCTAATCCAACTCACCGCCAGGTGGTGATCAGTTGACAGCTCAGACCCTCTCTTTACCCGTGTGCCCAGAACATATGGCCGCAGATCTGGAGATATGATTACAAAACCAATTGACCTGTGACCTAGGATGCCCTGGTTCCACGTGCACTAATGGAAACCCTCATGTTTGAACATGGTGGTCGTTATGGACAAACTGTGATTTGCACAGAAGTCCAACAACAAAACACCACTCGAGTTCAGATCCGGCAGGTCGTTCCTCCAAGTCTCACTGTCATTGAGCGTTGAAGTCTCCCAGTAGGACAGCAGGGTCCCCAGGTGGAGCACCATCAAGTACCCTGCCCAGGGACTCCAAGAAGGCCCGGTACTCTGAACCATCGTTTGACACATAAGCGCAGATGACAGTCAGGACCTGTTCCCTGACCCAAAGGCACAGGGAACAAACTCTCTCGTCCACTAGGGGAAACCCCAATGTACAAGCAGCAAGCCAAGGAAATACTAGGATGGTCTTGTATGCCTTTCCAGAGGTTCTGGCAGAGGATATTCTGAAGACCTATCCATTAAGGTTTAGTTCCTGCATCCCATAGTGCACGCTGTTAAGTGCCAGGAAGATTGACGTGATTTATACATTGGTTTATAGACCGGTCGCCACTCTTTCAATGATGAGGATGTACAGATCCTGACACAGGATGTACAGGACTGGTTTAAACGGGTAGTCAGGGAAGCCATTAACATTAAATGGGAAATACCATCTCTAAATTGAGTAAGGGGGCTAAGGGTACATCTTTCGCCATCTTACAATGCTGTGATTGCAGCCATTCCCCAACTCTCTGTGAATGGTACTTTGATCAGTGGTTGTTTATCAGTGGTAATGACAATTTGGATATTAATAATTGACAAACCTACCTCACAACATATTTGTTTAAAAGGCCGGGGAAACCTGCAGTCAGCTGAGACTGAAGAAGTCAATTGGATGAGTGTCAAAATGTTTCTCCAACAGAACAGAATCAACTTTTTGGGATTTCTGTGTGTGTTTGTGTGGCTAGGCCTGGGCACTTAGCAAGCAAAATCTAAAGATAGAGACTTTTGCACAGAACTGTGTGCTGCAATCTAGATGTAGAAGTTTATATAGACTTAGAATTTGGGTAGAGAAATTCCTGTGTTGATTGTACCTTATTCAAGAGCATAACGACAATGCAAAATGTGTTGAACTTTTCTTGTTCTCTCAATCCAGGGGTGTATTTTGTTCGTCACAACAGTCACCACTTGAGCAGGATTTACCCCTCAGGCCAGCGCCTCCATTCCTCCAACTATAACCCTCAGGAAATGTGGAATGCAGGCTGTCAAATTGGTAAGAGCATTTTTTAATATGTTATTCTGTTTTTAAGAGAAGCAAACAGAAAATAAAGTAAAGAACTGTCACTAACTGTGTTCTCCCACACTTGCGCCTCCAGTGGGTAGACTAATGGACATTGTCTCGGGAGGCCTGCATGCTCTTCACACTGATGTTTTGTTTTCTCCAGTTGCTCTGAACTTCCAGACATCTGGTGAGCAGATGGATTTGAACCAAGGCAGGTTTCTGCAAAATGGTGAGTGTGGGTACATTCTGAAACCTGCCTTCTTGTGTCAGCCTGACAGTACTTTCAATCCTGAGAATGTGGGAGGAGGTCCTGGCCACAGACCTGTCATGCTCACTGTTCGGGTAAGATAGAAACTAAATCTGTCTAGGAGTATTTTAAGCTTGGTGACCAAATGTTTCTTATTGTAATAATTTTTAGAAAGCTCTAGTTGCCTCAATATTGATTCCAAACATAACCCATTAAAGAAATGTGTCTATTTCTTGAATGGGTTCTTCTTCCCCAATCTATAATGATACTTTAATTAAATAAAGATCTCTCTTGCTTTGTTGTTATTCCAGGTCATTTCAGCTCAGCAGCTGCCTAAACCAGAATGGGATAAGCCCAGCTCCATTGTGGACCCCCAAGTGTGGGTGGAGATCCATGGCGCTCCTATTGACAACAATAAGAAGAAAACACATTATGTTGAAAACAATGGTATATATGTCTTTACAATAAAAGATCATTTTATAGTTAAATGGCTTCAGCTTTAAGGGTAGTGTAGTAGTTAGCCCTGTCATCTCACAGAAAGAGGTTCCTGGGTTTGATTGTGACAGGTTATAATTTTGTACCCATGTCAGTTCTCTTTGGGACATAGTACAACATCCCTATTTATTTAAGAAAAATGAAGCTAACATGCAGAGGCAACCTATGAAAAAGTAATAACACCTTTATTGCTTTCAGAAAAATTAAGAGAGTAAGTAGTGGCCAATCAGCAGCAAATGTGACCACGTTTATAAAAGAAGTTTAGAAGAAAAGAAGTCAACTTTATTATCCATTCTGCAATATTTACAGGAAACAGACTGTGTCATAATGTCATTTCCTACTGTTCAACTAGAAATAATCTAAACTAAAATAAAAATGAGGATCATAAGAATATGAAAACAAATTTGAGGTATTACAATTATTACTGTTTAAATATATAAAAATATCAAAAAATCCAACCATCAAACCAGTTTAAACCCCTACTAACTAGGGGTGAAAGTGGACTGGAATAATCCGGAGTGGTGTTTTTGGTGCAGATGTCTGTCCGTTGTGGTCTCGGTACTTTAATGTCAAGCGAGCACTACACAGGAGGGGTACATAAAAAGGGAATAACTCAGGTAATTTCAAATGAAACTTCTCTATCAGCTCAACAAATAATAGCAAACACACTGTTTGTGCACAGCTTATGTGTTTTATGTGTTTCTGCTAGCTGAAGTTACACCGCGTGTACTTTCCAACTGGCAATTGATAAACTGCAAATTAAAACTTACACATGCCCTAATTTTTAAATCAGATCTTGGATCTGTGTATGATGCGAAGTTGTGATTTTCATATTGTGAAACTTCCTACAAAACAAATTGAGGTACACTACAATTATATTATTCAAAAGCTGCATGAACATATTCTGCAGTTTAGTGCAGGATAAACAGGTTAGCTTAGCAGTATTGTGAGGAATTTACAGTAAAGCACTGTTATGGACTGTTGCACAGTGGCTGTGATGTTCATGGTCAGTGTTAATTTACAATAACCTGATGAAGCTTCATTAAATTCCACCTTCACACCACCTGTATACTGTCTTGTATAAAGACATTATAAACAGTATATAGTGCAGGGGTTGGAAATAAGCCAAGAAAGCTTATGAAATATTAGGTTACATCTTGTTGAATTAAGTTGTGTAAATCCACAAAGAGCAGTGAACCTCAGCAGCAGCAGCAGATCAGCTGATCACACCCTGTATACAAAGAAAATCTACTGGAACGCACAATGGAAATTATTATGAGTTGTGTTTCTTTCCCCCATGCAGTGATTTCTATTTCAGAATCATGTTAGGTTGTATTAAAAGTGGATAGCTCAGTGTTACACCAGACATAAAAGGTTAGAAACACTATCACTTTACACCAGGGGTGTCCAAACTTTTTTCACTGAGGGCCACATACATAAAAATATAGGAGGGGCTGGGCCACTTACTAGAAATTAGGTATATAACCTTAACTGTAGCGTATTAAAGTTAGAAAAATCATTTAAAAGTGGTCAAATGTGTTATGTTGTTGAATATAATTAAAGACAAAACTGCCTTCATCACAGCTTTCCATGAATGGATCTTTATTGATTTATTCAGAGAAAGCTTTGGTAGCTCATTCCCAGAACAGCAGCAGATTTCTTCTTGGACAGAAGATTTACAGCACAGAGAAAAAACAATAAAGGGGAAAATGGGACGGGTACATTTCAAGTTTGTTATTTAAGTTCTTAGGCTTAGCAACACACCTATTAACGTTCGTTTGAAACGATTATCAGCATTAACAGACTGAACTGGACTTAATAACAGCAGTGCATATAATTTTAGTGAATTATTCTGGTGAGTATCAGCTGCGCTGGGTATGTAAATCGGCCCATCCAACCGCGGTGCTAATCGTACGCCACTCGTGCCAAAAATCCGGACAAATGTCACTTTGTCCGGATCAAGGAGCAGATCTGCATCAGATGAGATCAGCTGACTTTGCGTGCGCTGTGCACAGTGGTGTGTACTCTGTGTGTTAACAAGAAAAACGCATATAAGAAAGTGGTGCGCAAAAGCAGGGTAGTGACAGAATTGATGCGCATTATTGATATTTGAAGCATGTGTACCTGCACATGCATGCTTATTAACACACGGGTACTGTGGAATATATTTTTTTACTCACCTAAAGTGCTCGTGCTCTCGTCCACTCCCCGCAAAAAAAAATAGCAGCTGTGCGGTGTCTGTGGCATCAGTGCTCTCATCGCATGCGATGGAGTAAAAATCAAAAGCACAGCTTTATCGGACAGTTGCAGTTTAATGTTGGCTGGCGAGTCTTCAATGCGTCGCACAACTGTATTTCTGGACATGCTGACGTTGTTGAAGGCCTGCACTTTTTCCGCGCACATTATTTCGGTGACTTTAACGAGGCCGTGTTTTATGAGGTCTCCATCTGAAAAAGGCTTGCCATGTCTTGCGATGAGTTGGGGGACCTCATAGCTGCTATTGTAGCCTTTTCCTGGACAATTTGAGCACGAAAAAATACTGTTGCTGACCCCGCAGGATAGCTATCCTTTGCTTTAATTTCTGCTCTCGCTCAGCACCAGTGTAGGATGCATAGGCCTGATGTTTGGTTTCATAATGACGTTGTACATTATACTCTTTCATAACTGCCACAGTTTCAGTGCAGATCAAACAGACACACTTCCCCTTGAATTCTTTGAAGAAATATTCACTCTCGTGTCTGAAATTTTCTGCACTCACTTTCTACCTTTCGCTTCTTTGGTTCTGCCATGTTTAGTATAGTGATGCGCGAATCATGGACGAATCGTTCAATACTCGAGAATCACTTTACTGACTCATGAATCATGATTCACAAGCCCAACTGACTCACTGACTCATCCCTGTTGCTGTTAGCAGCAATATATCTAGCTTATAATTAAAATTGTGGAGAAAAACACAACATCCAGTATCTTAACAAAAACATTTCTGCTCTGAACTGGAAGAAAAAACCCTGAGTAGAAGCTCACATCAAGACAATAGCTCCTCGGTTCACAGTAGCATTGCTCTGCTAACATGCTAACAGCACATTTGAGCTACTCACCCCCTCCTTTCCTGTGCTGAATCGTAGGGTAAGCAAATCCCTCAGGACTCGCTCACCCCCTCCCTCCTGTGCTGAATCATAGAGCGAGCGAATCACTCAGGACTCACTAACCCCCTCCCTCCTGTGCTGAATCTTAGAGCAAACGAATCACTCACTCACTCACTCATCCTCTCCCTCCTGTGCTGAATCATAGAGCGAGCGAATCACTCAGGACTCACTAACCCCCTCCCTCCTGTGCTGAATCTTAAGCGTAAGCGAATCACTCAGGACTCGCTCACCCCCTCCCTCCTGTGCTGAATCATAGAGCGAACGAATCACTCACTCACTCACTCACTCACCCCCTCCCTCCTGGCTCGCAGCTTCTTCTTCTTCTTGGTTGGCAACCAATGTTAAGGCGCATTACCGCCCCCTGGCTCACAGCTCAGTGGACATTTAGATGAGAAAATATATATTTGACACATTTAAGGAAAATACTAATAAAATAGAAATAAACAAAATAAATGTTCCCTTTAGAAATTTTTTTGCTCTATAAAATAGTTGTTTTCTTTTAGAATCACTCATCTTAGCAGTAGGATATACATGAAAAGAGAAAAGAAATTAAGTTTGAGTGAAAAGGTACATTTTTTGCACCCTCTGGTCAACTGACTCAGTGAATCAAATGACTCAAAAAACCCGATTCACTTTGGTGAGTGACTCATTAAAACTCGATTCAGTAAAAAGAATCAAATTTACCATCACTAGTTTAGTAACTTGGGGTAAATTTCTTCTGTGATTGTCCTTTTTGGTAGAGCAACTGCCTTGATCAACAGTAGCTCCCCCTGGTGTTAAAACTAAGAAGTGCAATACACTCAAGCAAAAGTTGAAGTGCGGGCCATTTTCTATTCTATTTATAAAATTACTTGAGGGCCAATTAATGCGGCCCGCGGGCCGGACTTTGGACACCCCTGCTTTACACATTGCATAAATTAGTGTGTGAATTTATATTCTTCGTTACAGGCTTTAATCCACGGTGGGACTGCACCTTTAACTTTACCGTCCATGTCCCTGACTTGGCTCTGATCCGCTTTTTGGTGGAGGATCATGACTATACTTCAAGAAATGACTTCCTGGGACAATTCACTCTCCCTTTCACCAGTGTCCGCACAGGTATGTGTGGCAGCGAATGGGTTAATATGTGAGTGTGTGTGTGTGTCGTCAACATCAACACAATATGTATAACCACATATTCTACTTATCTTAAACCCCCTTAATTCTGCAGGTTATCGTCATGTCCGACTGCTCAAGATGGATGGATCAAGCCTTTCACCTGCGTCACTCTTTATACATGTTAAGGTCACTCCCTGTCAGAATTCCAAATCTTCAGCAAAATCACCAACCCACTTTCCAACCAAGAATCCCTAATCCCACTTCTGCCCTTCAGCCACATGATCATTCCATGGTAGTTAATCAGAGAAAACTCAGTAGTTACAGCTTTCTCTCACAGATGTTGCACCAGTATCATCAACTGATTCATTTTTTACAATAGTATTGTTTCAAAACTGTATTTGAGATTTGTTAAGAAGACAACATTGTTATGCAATGCTAAAAGCCAATTAGGTAATACTATGCATACCAGTGACTTATGATACACTTAAGATTTCAGAGCAGTCGATTTAAGCGTCTGTTTTACCTGAATAATTGTAGTAATGTCTTATTTGTAGAAAGTTTCCCAAGTACTTTAAACTCTTAGAAGTAGGGTCGGGGTCAGAGCTGAGAACTAAGTACAAGTACTTTGTATTATATACATGCTATTGTAGTTAAGTAGAATTTTTAGCTCTGTTTTAGATCTGTTTATCTGTACGTTACTTGAGTATTTATTTTTCTGAGAACTTTTACTTTTGCTCCCTACATCTTAACCGAAATATATCTGTATATCTTTATACATATTTTCTACTCCTTACATTTTCAAATGTTTGTTACTTTAAATTTAAGACACTTGAGAGGAGTTATTTCTTGACATTTCACACTTTTAAACATCAAAGTAACAGATAACTGTTAGTGTATCCATCACAGGTTCTTATAGCATGTGATGAATTAAACAAAGGGAAATCTAGCTAGTGCTACAGAAGAGGATCAAGCATAAAACAAGTAACATCAGTGGCAGGCAATTGGAAGTACAAAGTTTCAAACAGCTCAATACATACATATTGCCAAAAGTATTCACTCACCCATCTAAATCATTGAATCCAGGTGTTCCAATCACTTCCATGGCCACAGGTGTATAAAATCAAGTGCCTAGGAATGCAGTGAAACAATGGGTTACTCTCAGGAGTTCAGTTAATTCCAGGATGCCCTGTTAGGATGCCCCCTGTGCAACAAGTCCAGTCATGAAATTTCCTTGCTACTAAATATTCCACAATCAACTGTTAGTGGTATTATAACAAAGTAAAAGCGTCTGGGAATGAGAACAACTCAGCCACAAAGTGGTAGGGCACATAAAACCACAGAGCAGGGTCAGTGGATGCTGAGGTGCATACTGCACAGAGGTCACCAGGTTTCTGAGTCAATTGCTCCAGAACCTCTAAACTTCATCTGGCATTCAGATTAGCTTGAGAACAGTGTATAGAGAGCATAATGGACTGTGTTTCCATGGCTGAGCAGCTGCAACCAAGGATTATATCATCAAGTGCAATGCACTTGGTGTAAAGCAGGGGTGCCCAATCCCAGTCCTCGAGAGCTACTGTCCTGCAGCTTTTAGATGCATCCCTACTCCAACACAGCTGAATCAAATAGTTGGATTACCAATTCGGCATGCCATCAAGTCTGGCAAAGGCCTGATAACGAGCCATTCATTTGATTCAGGTGTGCTGGAACAAGGACGCATCTAAAAGCTGCAGGGCAGTAGCTCTCGAGGACTGGGATTGGGCACCCCTGGTGTAAAGCATGAGACCACTAGACTCTAGAGCAGTGGAGAAGTTTTCTCTGGAGTGACAAATCACAGTCCTTTGTCTGGCAATCCAATGGATGAGTCTAGGTTTTGTGGTTGCCAGGAGAATGGTACTTGTCTGACTGTACTGTGCCAAGTGTAAAGTTTGGACAGTTGGTATTGTACGCAGTGTTGGGGAGTAACGGAATACATGTACTGGCGTTACGTATTTAAAGTAACTGTATTCCTTTACACTTACCGTTTAAAAAGGTGATATTCAGAATACAGTTACTTTATTGAAATCTGGTTGTATGACACCAACTGACAGACAGTTGGTGTCGTACAACCAAGTTTTGAGATCCCTTCCCAGACGCCTTAACACCCACTCACATCCTGGGGGCTCCCATATTCCCGTACTCCCATAGGGCGAAAAATCTGGGACTCTCCACCAATTGCTCTTAGAACTGTAGAGGCTTCTCGGATGAGAGGTTAAACATCTTCAAGGAAACTTAACGAAGTCCAAATGCTTTTGTTTCCAAGCTCCTTAGACTATGATGGCCTGGATGACTGAGAACCTTCACAGACACATTCACTGAATTCCAAATTTATATTTTTATACTGCCAATGGCCTGGAAATCAGTCATAATAGTTTATGCAACATCAGCTTAAATCTTGTTGAATTCAGTTGGCTAAATCCAATAAGAGCAGTAGTACAGTTTAGGCTAACCACAGCCTAAACACAAAATCTGCTCAAATATCAGGGTTCCCGCACCTGCTGAATCCCACTTTAACACATGAATATATTGACCTTCATGTTTAAATATGGAGACAAGGCAAAGCAGATGTTCAACATCCATTAGAATTAGAATTAAACTTGAAATAAAATTTATTTCCCCTCGGATTAATACTGTTTTGTTATGTATTAGTATGTGTTACGTTCCCCTAAAAGGGTCAAGGCAATGAGGGAAAGTAAAAAAAGTGTCCGGGTCGGAAAAAGGAGACAAGGAGGCAAAAGGGTTAAATTAAAGAGTTTTATTAAAGTAGCTCAACCAAAAGAGACGGACAAGCCGCTATCACCATTTAAAGAAACAAAACAAAAGCCCAAGTGTTGGTCGATGAACTGAAAAGTAAGTCAAAAAAGAGCAGCTCACTAGCTGCAAACGCCAAACACACAGCTCACTAGCTGCAACCACTCACATGGCACTCTGGCCCAGAGCTCACCTTTCTCTGGGCTTAAATACCTTTAATTGCTGATGTGAGTCAGCCGTACAAAAGAAAAAGTTGGCACCTAAGGCAGGAGAGCTGGTAGGACACACCCACACAGGCAACTTCAGGAGGAGGCCCTGCTAGGGCCGTAACAGTATGACATGAGGTTCAGGCTCTGTAAACTTGAATTACATAAAGAAAAATTATTTCATAACCAAGAAGTGAAAGAAAAATACTTCTATTAGTAAAGATATTGTATGAGAGTATTGTAATCGATATTAATGTATCTATGATACATTAACAATGCAAATATTGGTTTTGCAGTGTTGTTTTATCATTTTTTAACCAGTGCAAAATAAGTGTGAGTCAGGTGGATTATATTATTATCCATTATACCATTATTATGGTAATATTGTTAGTAATACCTGAGTCATACCAGACCAATGTGGTAGAGTATAAAAGGGTACAGGTTTTGATTCACCTCTGACCTTACTTTTCCATCCTCATCTAGGATCATGAGGTCTGGGTAATGAGATTTCAGAGACAATCAGCCAAAGGAGGTTTCTCCATAGAAAGAGTAGAGCCACACATCTTCTGTAGTTGCAGGGATTGCCCAAGTCTGGGCAGGAAAAGTTGTGTATTTTTCCAGCTTGGGAAGACTTTGGGATCTGCTAGGAAGAGGAGGACAATGCTGCTAGACTAAATGTATCCCTCACATATCCTGTTGCCACACTGACCAAACATTTTCCTCTGCTGTAGATAAACAGGATATACAGTGCTGTGGAAAATTATTTGCCCCCTTCATGGCTTCTTTTTTGTTGTATATTTCTCACACTTATATTTCAGATCAACAAACACATTTTAGTATCAGAAAAAAGATAACCTGAATAAATACAAAATACTGTTTTTAAGTTATTATTTTATTTATTACGGGAAAAAACCCATCCAAACCTGGTCCTGTGTGGAAACTTAACTGCAGTTTCTCCTGCGCTGGCTTGCAGGGTTATTATATATAGGGGAAGTTTTTTAATTTTTTTCTCCTTCAACCATGTTATGAGCATTGAAGTTGCAGACTTTGTCCACAAGAGGACACTCTGCAGCTGTCCTTTTGGTAACACATGGAACAGCTGATCTGAGCGGGGTGAAGTGTAAAACAAATAAATAAATAACTACAAATAAATGTTAGGGTAATCTGTTCATGTTTTATACATCTGAAAGAAAAGACTACAGGAAGGTAGTACAGAACCTATATAGCATCTATATAAAGACAAACTATATGAAAACTTTTTAATTTAAATCGAAAGCGTTTTTAGCACTGGGTAGTGGACAGACAGTGTTATTCTGAAGCTGTAGCTCACTGTAAACATAAATGCTTAAAATGATTAAATCGATTACATAATAGACATGCAAAATCTATTTGTCAGAGTATGGTAGTTTTGTCAGATATTTGTTCGATGTTTACTTAAGATACAAATTGGGCATGTGAACATAAGTTTGGCACAAATGGATATTTAGAAATGAAAGTCGAGATAAGAATTGTACATTTACAGTCAGGTCCATCATTTTATGAGACAATTAAATGACAAAACTGAAACAGAACTAACTATATGTCTGCTATATGATTAAACAAAAAAACATGCTGATATTCTGCTAAGATCACAAAACCCAGATTTTATAAATAATTTCTCTGGATTTTGCTCACTTTCTTTTGTACATTGTAGGTTAAAATGTCAAAGGCTGTTTTCTGAACTGTAGAAATTGCAGACAAAATAAAATTTGAACCTTTTCCACTGTTTTTGTTATTATTATATTTAAAATAATGTGTTTGTGCATACATTCTGTACACCAATATAACCTATGATATTTATAACAAACAATTCTTCTGAATAGTGTTCAACAAACTGAAAAATATCCCTGTCAGCTAGTAAATAAGTATTGATTTCAGCATTGTTGGCTCACTGTCATTATTCTGTTGTTTTGTATAACATTTATTATCAAGAAATTGTGTTTGACCTGTTAGTATCATAATGATAGCAGGATTTCAGTGTTCATATTTATTTATGTTTTATCCAAAGTAGTCACTTTGTAATACAGTTACTCACTACAAAAGGATTGTTGTTTCAATTCTTGTACTTACCCTGGACTGTGGCCTTCAGGTGGAAATTGATAGTGTAACCCTGGCATATAAAAATTAAAAAGTATTTTGCCCAACAACTTTTTTTTTAGTTAGTAAACTTGAATCAATTTAATTGGACAGAAACCAAAATTTTGCTGAGGACTTTTTGCCACTAAGTCCCCCTGAGGCAACTCCTTTGATAGAGCAAAGATCTGTCTTCTTTGAATGCTGAGGTTGCTCTCTCTTTACTTTCTTTAATATTTCTTAAAAATATTAATATTTGTGTCTTGGATTTTGTTATTGTGTTATAAGTGAATGAATGTTATAAGTTTAATAAATAGTCAATCATAAATAATCAAAAAATAAAGAAATGTCATTTCAATCATGTCCTATGATTATGTTTAAGTGTGTCAGTGACCAGGAGAGAAAATTGAATGTTGATGTTCATGATCTAAATTCATTTGTGTGTAATAATATTCTAGAAGCAGCAAGCCGGACTATGACGGTGAAAGGAGGTAGAAGCAAAAAGATTGTACCCTGGTGGACAAAGGAATGTGATGAAGTGCTGAAATAAAGCTTTTAAAATGTTAAAAAGAAGTCAGAATTATCAGAATCTTGTTGAATATAAAAAGTCACAAGCTAATGTAAGAAAAACCATTAAAATGCAACGAGGGACAGTTGGAGGGGCTTTTGTAATTCTGTGGGGAGAGAGACAGAAATTGGTAAGGTATGGTCAATGATCAGAAGGATGAACACAATTATAAGAGAATATGGGCATCCAGTATTAAATGATGGGGAAGTTACAGCTGTGAAAAATGAAGAAAAGGCAGATATGATGGCAAAAACATTTGGTAAAATTCATAACTCAATTAATATTAGGGAAGAAGGTCAAAGGGAAAGAGAAATTACAATTGCGGAAAATAGGGGGGTACTGCAGCAAGTAGACGACACAATTTATTGAATATGCCCTTTACAAAGACAGAATTGAACAGAATTTGAAAGACAGAATTAGGAAATTCAACCTTTCAGCACCAGGGAAAGATCAGGTTTGTTATACAATGATAAGTCACCAGAGAGAATTGTCTAAAGACGTTTTACTAGAGTTATATAATAGAGTTTGGAGGGAGGGAAGCTGGAAGGAGGCAGTGATTATACTGACACGTAAACCAGGGAAGGATGATACAAGCCAGGAACCTACAGACCAATAGCTTTAACATCCAACATCTGCAAAATAATGTTGCGTTAATACTGGGTTAATTAGATCAGTATTGGATTATGGGTGTATAGCATATAATTCTGCTGCAAGTTTTCGTGAGTCTGCACAGGTGCATTTAAAACAACCCCAATGCCACTAGAAATGCCACTAGAAATCAGAAGAGAGCAGCCAATACTGAACAACTGGGCAAGTCTCCAAGGACATGGTCAAGATCATCCAACAAAAACTGTTTTCCAATCCTGCTGGGAAAAAGAGAAAAGAGAAATGAAGAGCTTTGGGTCGACACTGAGTCAGAAAGCAGCTGAACTTAATCTGGACAAGATCAGCATTAGTGAAACAGCACCATTATCTACAATACCACCATGGATGCTGTAGTAAATTTCACACTATTGGACAAAAAGAACAAGGATAGGGGTTTTATTTTAAATTCACATACAGCACAGGCATATATTGGTCGGTATTAAGATTATGTCAAAATGTACACAGATGCATCAAGGAAAACAGCCAACCAAAGTGGGACAGCATTTATTTTTCCTGAGTTTTGTTTCAAAGTAAGGAAAAGGATCAGTGATGGATAATCAGTATACACGTGAGAAATGGTTTCAATACTGTTGGCTGTCCAGTGGATTGAAGACAGAAGACCATTAAGATCGGTGATATGCTCAGATTCAAGTTAATCATTGGCTAGTTTGCAAGACAGTCACTCAGACAGCAGATCCGACATTCTGATAGAGATTCAGCAAACACAAAGTCAATATGATGGGGCTTATGGTCACCTTCTTATGGGTACCAGTGCATCATGGAGTTAAAGGAGAAGAAATGGCAGATAGGACAGCAAAGGAAGCTACAAAGAGAATTTCAGTGGATCTGGTCATCTATGTCAGTCGGACAGAGATTAAGAGTAGAATATGACAGAAAATGGAAGAAAGGTGGCAAAAGCAATGGGAGGAAGAGAGGAAAAGGTGATGGTTTTACAAAATCCAAAAGAAAACAGGAGAAATGAGAAGTACAGGAAGGAACAGGAGAGAGACAGATTTGGGCACACTGGTTTGAATAGCACGTTATTTTTAACAGGAAAACACCATACAAGAAAATGTGACTGCAGTAGAGAAGATAACACCATGGAACATGTTTTAGTGCACTGCCAGAAATGTGACGCTGAGAGAAGAAAACTGATTCAAAAGCTCGGTTATATGAAAGTGAAACTGGATTTGTTAGATTTACTTTGCAAGAACTCGAAGAGTGAAGGTTATCAGGTCATATTTTGTTTTTTAAGACACTAATTTGTTTGGAAGGATTTAATTTTTTTGTAGGTTTTTTTTTTTTTATATTTCAGGGCACACTCTACACCAGTTAGTGGCGGTAATTCACCATTTTGCTGTTTGCTAACCGCCAATACATGATAAAGAAGAAGAAAAAAAAGCAGAAGGACGCGTCACATGACTGTTCGAGCACTTCGCCTGTCTGTTGACACTGTCAGCTCATCATTTTTGCTGAACCCTTTAAAGAAATCTGCTAAATGGCTAGTTGTTTTCCGAGTTTGTCCGAGCTTGTTTTGGAGGCCCGGCGACTGTACGGACAGATGTTCGGTGAGGAGCCTGCTCGAGTGGCGGTTTGCGCGCCTGGAAGAGTGAACCTAATAGGAGAGCACACCGACTACAACCAGGGACTCGTGCTTCCAATGGTATCAGTACCACACTACCACTCAGTAGAAAGCTTCGTCTGTTGAACTGAGTCTTGCATTATCACATTCATGTCGAAAACAGGCAAAGATCTGATTTTAATAAAAGGATTTTATGTTAGTAATAGTAAGAATAGTGTAACTGTGATTTTTCTCTTCTTTTTTAAATAACTTTTGGAAAGAAATTTCTTCTTGACAGAAAGACTAAAGACAAAACTAAGTGCATTTGTTGTCAGGCGCTTCCTCTAGTGACTGTGGTGGTGGGTAGTGAAATATCCGGCCAGGATGTTACCGTGGTAACCGCAGCCTTCGACGCTGACGAGCCTCACCGATTGGACTTCTGCCTGTCTAGTGATGGATCTGCACTGTCTCCAGGGTTACCCCGCTGGGCCAACTATGTAAAGGGTGTTATACACCATTACAGGGGTAAACAAGACTGTAAACACATTATACTGTCACAGTGAATGAGAACAGATGTCAAGCAGTCTCACATATTTTATCTTTCAGGATCAAAATTTTTAAAAATCCAAAAAGTCTACTTTTTATGTGTCTTGTGTTTTAGCTTCTCCAGTCCCAGGTTTCAGGGCAGTGATAGCCACCAGTGTCCCCCTGGGTGGAGGACTGTCCAGCTCTGCCTCTCTAGAGGTGGCCTTTTACACCTTCCTGCAGCAACTCAAGCCAGGTTAGAGTCATATTAGAGGTCATGGCAGTGACTGAATGGCTGTTTTACTTATTTCAAGTATTTCTGCGTTATACTGCTTTCTTATTCTATTCCACTACATTTAGTCCTTGCAATTGTTATACTTTACCATTTATTTTACTTATTGTTTGATTTAGTTCAGATTTTATAATAATCTGCCGAGATATGATGCTGTATTATTCTTGATAAAGCTACCCATATTTAAGTCATTATGCCAAAAGAAGACTTGTCAAGTAGTAAATGTCTTCAGATTCACTTAAGGAATAAGTGATATACAGTCCTGACCTCTCATCACCTCTCTGCTACCTCCTTGTTTCAACACGTGTGTTTGTTTTCAGTCTCACATGGCACATTTTGATGGGGCCATTGCTATTCACTCTTTGTTAGAGTGATGGTGGCCTGGCAATAACAGCTTTTATGCTAAAACAAAATCTATTCCAAGATATGGTTAGTGTTTGAGCGCTCTTAACGTCTAACCATACTCGTACTGACAGCTGATGCTTATTGATTTTAATAACAGGCCAATGGTGTTGGAGCCATTTGATCTACTCTTTACTTTTCTTTTTCTCATAGATGATGGAAACCAGGTGTCCAAAGCATTAGCCTGTCAGCAGGCTGAACACACTCATGCTGATGTACCCTGTGGCATTATGGATCAGTTTGTATCTGTTCTTGGCAAGGAGGGACATGCATTGCTCATTGACTGCAGGTAGTACAAACATTTAGTGAGTGATGGTCTTTGGCTACACAAGGTAGACATTGTTACTATGTGATATTTTCATTAAAATTTAAAAAAAAAAAAAAAAACGTTTTTGACAGATCGCTGGAGGCCACCCCTGTTCCTCTGACAGATCCAGGCCTGGTCATTCTCATCACCAACTCCAATGTAAGGCACTCTCTGAGCTGCAGTGAGTATCCCATAAGACGCAGGCAATGTGAGACGGCTGCCTCCATTCTGGGGAAAGACAGTCTGAGGGATGCTACGATGAAGGACCTAGAGGGTGTGGATGTTTTTTTTTCTTCCTGTTGTAATCCATTTTCTCTCACTGTTTAACAGTTCATTGGCAGGTCTTTGAAAGCCTTAAAAACTACAACAAGGTCTTAAAGTATTTATCTGAGTCCAGGTTATTTTTATTAATTATATAGAGTGTGTAGGAATTCAAATTATTGCAAAAGCCAAATAAATTATTTGTCAATAATGTACTGTGAGAGTCAGTAATTGAGAGTTTTAATAGTATGAAGTAAACATTTTTACATTTTTGTCTTTATTAAACATGTCTAAGGTATCGCCTTCTGCCTGACTCTGAGATGGTTAGGAGGGAGGCGCTGACTGAGTCTTATTTATTTAATTTATATGACAGCATGGCTTTAATACTGTCACATGCACTAGAGCACTAGTGGAAGAGATAATGTCTAATTTACTCCAAAATTGTGGAACAATAGTGGACCTTTGTATACTTACTAATTTTGCCTGATTGGCCTCAAAAACCCAAGATGGCACTCATTGATACCCATGAAAAAGTCATTTCTGCATTTATTCAGGATGTAATTTACTTATTTCTAATTTACTGATTTCATCTTGGTGTCAGTTTGTACCTTTTGAAGCATGCAGACATTTTTTGCTATCCACCAGACCCTAGAAGTGATATATTGTGTACTTTTTGGCATTTCACCATATTATTTTGCTAATAGTGCTAGTTGTCTCCACCAAGGAGGTTATGTGTTGGTAGTGTTTGCATCCTCTCATTGTGTCTGTAAACATGACAGATTGAAAAGTTTAAAATGATTTCTGATAAAATGTATGTGTCCAGTCGGGTCTTGTTAACAGTTCATAAAAATTTTGCATCTGCCAAAGTCTTCAAGGCCAAATTTATGATTTATTAGTTAAACATTGACATAAAAGCCTTCTAACTTATCGTTGACATGTAGAAAGTACCATATAAAGATTTAAATATGTCACATTTGACCTCTGAGTTCTCCTTCAAGATCAATAGGTCAGTGATCTGAGGTTCAAAGTGATGATAATAGCATGCAAAGCCATTTAAAACTATGTTTCTTAGTGTTGTTTGTACTGACAGGCATGTAAATATCAGGTTGACCTCTGACCTCTTCCTCAAGGTCAAACTCAAATTTAATAAAATGTCTTTTATCTTTCTAGACTGAAATCTTTTCACCACTGCAGGAATTCATAAATGTCAAGACTTATATGTTTCACTTATTTTATTACTGCTTTGACTTTTTCAGCATTTCTATTTTGCTGACCTTTGACTTGTCTTTACTTTTTTTTTACACATAACTTTAAGTTTCAACCACTTGTTTGCCATTTGAAAGCACTTATTAGCATTTCAGTACTTTTAGATGACTGTATATATTTTTTTGCTTTTCAAACTCATCGGTCAAAGCTAACCCTGTTTATTTTTTTATCGCTTCAGAGGCCAGGGGAAGGATGGATGATGTTACCTACAGAAGAGCTCGCCATGTAATTGAGGAGATCCAAAGAACTGTCCAAGCTGCTAAGTCTCTAGAAAGAGGAGAATACAAGGAGTGTGGCAAACTTATGGTTGAGAGCCACAACAGTCTGAGGTACAGATAGCAAATGAGTTACTGTATAGGTCACTGTTAGGCATGTGGTAACTCGATGTCCCTGTGGCAGAGATCTGTATGAGGTGAGCTGCAAGGAGCTAGATGAGCTAGTGTCTGCAGCCATGGAAGTGGAGGGCGTCTTTGGCAGCCGGATGACAGGGGGAGGATTTGGTGGATGCACTGTGACTTTGCTACTTGCTGAGGCCATTGGCAGGACCATACACCACATACAGGTTAACACACACACACACGTATAAAGATGTACTGGATGTAGTGGTTATCAGGTTGACCACAACTAAAAGAAAGTAGAATCAAATAATTACATATTCAGTAAAGCTGGTAACCTTAAAATAAACACTTAGGAGACACTGTTGTTGGTCAGTGATAAGCTTCTCAGTAGGCAAGGCAAGGCAAGTTTATTTATATAGCACAATTCAACAACAAGGTGATTCAAAGTGCTTTGCAGAGACATTAAAAACAAAAACAAATAAAAAGCATGATTTAAATTTGATTAAAACAAGCAAACAAACAAACAGTATATAAAATCAAATATCAAAACAGTAGATAAAATCAGAACAGTAGATAAAATCAGTAGTTAAAAAGTAGGTTTTGAAATTTAAACTTAAGTGTGGATTTGGTGCTTTATTCAAATGCAGATGAGAATAGGTGAGTCTTCAACGTGGATTTAAATAAACTGAGTGTTTCAGCTGATCTGAGGCTTTCTGGGAGTTTGTTCCAGATATAAGCAGCATAAAAGCTGAATGCAGCTTCTCCGTGTCTGGTTCTGACTCTGGGGACTGATAACAGACCGGATCCAGATGACCTGAGGGATCTGGAAGGTTCATACTGGGTCAGGAGGTCACTGATGTATTTCGGTCCTAAACCATTCAGAGCTTTATAGACCAGCATCAGAACTTTAAAGTCTATCCTCTGACGGACAGGCAGCCAGTGTAAAGACCTCAGAGCTGGACTGATGTGGTCCACTTTTTGGTCTTAGTGAGGACTCTAGCAGCAGAGTTCTGAATGAGCTGTAGTTGTCTGACTGATTTTTAGGTAGACCTGTAAAGATGCTGTTACAGTAATCAAGCCTACTAAAGATGAATGCATGGACTAGTTTTTCCAGGTCCTGTTGAGACATCAGATCTTTTATCCTTGAAATATTCTTGAGGTGATAGTAAGCTGATTTTGTTATTGTCTTAATGTGTTTTTCTAAGTTTAGGTTTGCATCCATCACTACACCCAAATTTCTCGCCTGGTTTGTGGTTTTTAGATGTATAGATTGAAGTTCTCTGGTGACCTGTAATCGTTTTTCTTTTGCACCAAAGACTATTACCTCAGTTTTATTTTTGTTTAGCTGGAGAAAATTGTGGCACAACCTGTCATTAATTTCCTCAATGCATTTACCAAGAGCCTGTACAGGGCCTCGGTCTCCTGGTGACATTGTGATATATATTTGTGTGTCATCTGCGTAGCTATGATAGTTTATTTTGTTGTTCTTTATAATCTGTGCCAGTGGGAGCATGTAAATGTTAAACAGAAGGGGTCCCAAGATGGAACCTTGGGGAACTCCACATGTGATACTTGTCTGCTCAAATGTGAAGTTACCTATTGATACAAAGTATTTCCTGTTTTCTAAGTATGTTTTGAACCAGTTTAGTACAGTTCCTGAAAGACCTGCCCAGTTCTCCAGTCGTTTGAGTAATATGTTGTGGTCAACTGTATCAAATGCTGCACTGAGATCCAGTAAAACTAAGACTGACATTGTTCCACTGTCTGTGTTCAGACATATGTCATTAAACACTTTGGTCAGAGCGGTTTCAGTGCTGTGGCTCTGTCTAAAACCTGACTGGAAGGCATCATAGCAGTTATTCTGTTTTAAGAAGTAATTGAGGTGTTGAGAAACTGCTTTTTCAATAATCTTACTTAAAAATGGGAGATTTGAGATCGGCCTGTAGTTATTCATTTGTGTCTTGTCAAGATTGTCCTTTTTCAGTATAGGTTTAATTACAGCAGTTTTTAGTGATTCTGGAAACACACCTGATATTAAAGAAAAGTTGACGATCTGTAACAGGTCTGACTCCAAAGTCTTTGTGACCTTTTGAAAAAACTTGTTGGCAGGACATCTAAACAGCAAGAGGAGGAGTTCAGTTGACCTAAGATGTCCTCCAGGTCTTTGCTGTTAATAGGGTGAAACTGTTTGATGGTGTTTAAACAGTTTTCAGTGGACACAGTACATTTCCTGGATCTGCTGTTGATGTATTAATTGCTTGTCTAATCTTTTGGATTTTTCTGTGTGAAGAATTTGGCAAAGTCATTGCAGGCCATGGTTGAATGAAGTTCAGCTGCCACTGACACAGGAGGGTTTGTTAGCCTGTCAACTGTAGAAAATAAGACCCGAGCGTTATGACTGTTTTTGGTGATGATGTCAGAGAAGTAGGACCTCCTTGCACTCCTCAGTTGTAAGTTATAATTGTGAAGTTTCTCTTTATAGATGTCATAATGAACCTGGAGGTTTGTTTTCTCCATCTGCGCTCAGCTTTCCTACACTCTCTTTTTCATTTTTCACCAGTGTGGAGTTTCTCCATGGAGACTTTTTCTTTCCAGAGATAACCTTCACCTTAATGGGAGCAATAGTGTCCATTACATTTAACATTTTAGCATTGAAGCTATTGACGAGCTCATTGACTGAACCTCTGGACAGGTCAGGTGTTAATGGGAAGACCTAGTACAAACAAATCTAACTGACATATATAGATTTAAAATTCCAAGGCTTTTTCTTAATGCCCTGTGATATACTACACTATGTGTGTATACTTGAGTTCTGTTTGGATTTAATCAGTCAGGATCAGGAGTGCTTTAATGATCACTTCGAGGAAATATTTATTGCAAATTAAAAAGAAAAACAAACTTACATGTTAGAAATTAAGATGAAATGCAATTAAATAAAATCTGTAGAAAGTACAATTCCAAATATAACAGTTCAGTAAAAGCTAAACTTGTAATGTTGCGAGGTTAGCTGTTTTAAAAGTGTACTAAGCTAAACGTGACTTGGAGCAACCTGATGATGGTGGTCATACCTGGTCTGAAGTTTTATTATAGAGGCAAAAGTTTTAAGCCATCATTGTATTTTGTTTAAAAACTTAGAATTAACTGTAGCATTTTTTTTTAAATATACAAATCCACAGAGAAATATAGTTAGGGCCACATTGAGAAAAACTAAATTCATAATTTTGAGAGTAAAGTCGAAATTTCAAGATTAAAGTCGAACATCTATTTTGAGAAAAAAGTCAAAATGTGGACATTACAGCTGTTGTTTCAAGACAAACTGCCACAGTTGCTGCACCATCTGAGTTAGTGAAATCATACTTCAGAATCAATTTTAGTAACAAGGAAGGAAATTTCTCTTTTAGCACATAAACACAGTGTGGTGATAAGTATAAGATGGTGCAGAAAGCTGCATCTGGTCAGACAGAAAAACCACACAAACTTAGAAGAGTGGATTTGTACAAAATGGAATAGCTGGTAATGGACAGATGCAAAGTTATTGATGGTTACAGCCTTGTGCAATATAGAGGATGTATGTTGTGTCACAAAATGGCTGATTAATTGTTTCACTAAGTCATCTACACAAGACATTTTGTAGAGGATATAGCAGTGGTAGCAATGTGTGTTGAAACAACAACTGTTATCTGAACTGTCATCTGAGCTAGCACTGGGGAGATAGCCTTCAAACATGCCTTCAAACAGAAGGCAAGTTTGAAGGCATTTTTGAGACTCAAAATGTGGTTTTAGTGTCAGGGTTACAATTAGGTTAGGGTTAGGAAAAGCATTATGTCGATGAGATGTCCCCACAAGGATATGAATACACGTGTGTGTGTGTGTGTGTGTGAGCGTGCGTGTGTGTATAAGGGGAAAAAAAATTTCAAAATACACATTCAAATTTTTTTTTACACATTCTCACTTTTTATTACGCAGGCTCTTCCATTTTGCAACATGTTTGCCTTCACAGATATATAAAGAGATAATAAATATTTCAATAGATATCTAAATTTAAACAAATGAGTGGTGGCTCAAGACTTTTGCACAACATATTAAATTATGCCATTCTATGAGGGTTTATGGCTCATCGACATATAGTGTATAGTGGTGTATGAACAGTCCATTACTGGCTACATTAATGACCCCTACAGTATAGGGGTATGTGTGTGTGTGTAGTTGTTGGCTCCACAAACACTGCTTATGTATAGAGTGCAGGGTGTTACACAGTCAGCATTTTTGCCATCTCTTCTTCAAATACGCTAAATTTTATTAATACACGTAGTAGCTGTTTTCCAGTCTTACGTGCCAGAACACATAAAGTAATCATGCATTCATGCAGTGCTTTTCTCTCATATGCTGTCTGTAGCAGCTGTATTATGTGTTTAACCTCTTCATATTTCATATGTAATGTAGTTTTATCATTGTAAAATTATCCGCTCTGCTGCCATTACTCTTATCTGTAGTTGTGACTGAGCAGATACTACCAACACCGCCTCTTTCATGTGAAAACGTCCAAGTGAAACCCTGGGTTAACAAAGTGAGAGGATAGCTATGTTTGTGTGACCACTTGTCTTCACTGCAGATATCAGGCTAAGTAAACTTAGATTACAGAACGACGTTGCTCACAGTACAGGACCCTGTACAATTGTTATAAAGGGGAAAACTGTCCATGGAAACCAAAATAGTTTTTTTGTGCCAGGCTTTAAACATGCTAAACTTTTTTGCTGGGCATTTTGACGTGGGAGTCTATGGAGACTGACTCACTTTTGGAATCATCCTCAGGGGGCCATTTTTTTGTTTTTGTTGTGTTTGACACCTGATCGTGCGCTCCAAAGGAGTGAATAATTTATTAGCATTTCCTTTCAGAATTTGTATTTTTCATAGGAAGTCAGTTTTTTGCTTTGTTTGCTTTTCAGTAGGTAACTCTATTTTTTCTGTTTTTATTCTCTTTTCTGGTAAATCTCTTAGCATTCCTGCCAGTGTGTGAGAAGAAAAATGTGTGGGACATTATTCATTTGTTCACAGTGGATAAAAAAAAAAAGCCTTTCAGTGAGCTATCACTTTAAGAGGACATTACAGACAAATCCCCAGTCCCCTGTGTCTTGCTCAGACATCTCCAGTGTGTGAGAGTCAGAGACAGTGGGTGAGAGCTGAGAATAAAAGCAAGTTTCATTGAGACGGAGCCAAGAGTCCAGTCATTGGCATGCTACTCTGGTTACCCGGTAGGCCTGCTGCTGGTTGACACAATTCAGGATCTTATAAGAGATGCATCAATAAAAGTTTTCGGCCGCAGATTATCATGGGAAGTTCCGGCATCTATAAAGATGTCACGTTGACTTTGAAGCAGCAGTGAGAAGAAAAAGAACAGCAGCCTTTTTCATATTTTGAAACGGCAATTTTATCTTCAGTTTCTGAGTCAGATTTGGCAGATTTTCTTGTATGTCTCCGAACTTGGCTGTATCCAGGACACTACTGTGGCTTGCTGACTGTCAAAGGAATAAAGGCTTTGTGGGGAAACAAAAGAAATACTTGAATCTTCCACAGTGCTCGACATTCCTGAACAGAGCATAATTCTTGTCCTCACAAAAGCAACACTGACTTCACAGGTATAAAAAGCACAGCTTCACCTTCAGGATGCTGGATCTTAACTCTTCAGATGACAGCAAGAAGAACTCTCTTAAGGACCCTGTGTGCTTGAACGTCGGTGGAGAAACCTATACAACAACCGTAGACACTTTAACTCGCTGCCGTGACTCGATGCTGGGTGCCATGTTCACCGGACAAGTTCCTATGCTTAGGGACAGCTGCGGCAACATTTTCATAGACCGCGACGGTAAAGTGTTTCGCTACATTCTGAATTACCTGCGCTCCGGCTCTTTGGATCTGCCATATGGCTTCACTGAACTTGCACTGCTCAGGAGAGAGGCAGATTTCTTCCAGATACCCCGTCTGCTGGAGGAGATTCGTTACTATGAGGTATCGGTGCCTCTGGGCCTTAGAGGTGGGCCGTTAGGAGCCATCATGATAGTAAAAGTCGACTCCAAGGTACGTATGATGAGGTTAGCTAGACTGTTCATCTGCTTATAATAGGTTTATTTATTTTATTAGGTTAGTCGATCATGTTTACTCTTGACCACTAAACACAAGCCAAACAGTTTGGTTTTAAGTGCAGAAAAATAGAAAGAGGACAAAATGGTTTGCAGATTATTTAAAGTCCATCACCTTTGTTTTTGTTTGTTTAGTAAAGCAGGCACTGTCCCAAATTATTTGTTAAAATGACCATTTATTTCCTATACCCTCCAAATTTGTCCTTTTTTTCATAAATGTGAAATGACACAAAAGGCAGTTTCTGGTTGATTGTACTCTATATACAGTACTGTGCAAGTCTTGAGCAACAATTTCTTTATATTTTGTTCGGAAAATATATTACAGCACAACTGGCTGAAATGCAGCCTCAAACTGTGTTAGAACCTCCTGTTTTACTCACTGTTCACATTGTAACAGTTTGAACCAAGAATGTCAAATTTGGCTTGACTTGTTGCCATAGATTTTTTTTAAAATACAGTTCTTGTGTAATCTGCCTCTCTTGTCCTTTAAGAACCACGCCTTGCCAAGCTATGCCAAGTTTCTAGTGAAGAGCTCTGAGGAATTGCCTTATTGATTAAAAAAAATAATAAAATACAAAATGTATGCATTACGAACTCCGTTATTAACGTCATTTATCTAATATTCAACAAAAGAAACTGGTCAGATATTTTTTTTGTGTGTTTGTTTTGTTTTCAACAGGCTGCTCCTTTTTTTAAGTGGCTTAAACACAAACTACCTTCCTCTTAAAAAAAACAAACAAACAAACCAAAAACAAACAAACTTTGAAAGACGTTCAGAAAGAGCTGTTTCCGAAGACTACTTTTAAAAAAATGAGTCACCGGAAGCAAAATATAAAGAAATGAGGGTTGACCCAAGACGTTTGCACAGTAAAGAAAGAAGGTAAATTTCCCAAACCCCCGAATACCCTCAAATTTTTACTGCATTGACAGAAGTTTCAATGTAAAAGTTTAAAATTAAAAACAATCTCCTCAGAACTGTGTAGCAGATCTTCACCTACACATGTATAAGCGAGAAAAAAGAAAATACCCTATAAATAATATGAAGTATGATGACAGGTGTTATTTACAGTTTTGGACAACTGTTATGTTTTAATTGATTTCATAAGTTAGTTAAGAACAGGTGCATAATATCATACCACATTCAAATAGCGTAGTGATTTGGTAAATTATGA
Source organism: Oreochromis aureus (assembly GCF_013358895.1). Lineage (NCBI taxonomy): Eukaryota > Metazoa > Chordata > Actinopteri > Cichliformes > Cichlidae > Oreochromis > Oreochromis aureus. The sequence continues at coordinate 28,916,506 of NC_052949.1, read as the reverse complement.
CTTAACAAAAAAATAACTAATTATTTAATATAAAGGAAATATGAGTAAAGTACACAATCATGTTGAGGGATTGGCTGTGTTGGCTGAGTTATTTGTAAAGAAAACAATTTGTACAATGTACACTAATGTCTGCATTTTTATTTTGTTAAATGATAGCAGAAGTGCTGACATGTGTGTGGCCAGAAAGAGAGGAGCGACTTGTTTATTTGGTAGTTCAGTGAAAGGCTTCGGTTAGTTAAGAGTGAGGAAAAAAAATTGCAAATATGTTTGCAGTTTTGTCTTGTTATACAATATATGAAATAGAAAAACAAACCAAACACTACATTTCGAAAGTATTTGTGGGTGTTTTCTTGTTTGTTTGTTTTGTACCACCTGGCCCTCACATGAGATGAAGGTGCCAGCAGTGGCCCACAGCTCATTTAAGTTTGAGACCCCTGCTTTAAAGAAAGTATTTTCAAGAGAAAGAGAATGAGCTGCTGAGTTACTGTAGCATAATATTATATAATAAGCTCCTACATAATGTTTGTGTAATCAAAGTAAGCAACTTTCATGCCACCCTGGTTTTTATTGCACTACAAACTTCTTAAACTACATTTAAAAAGAACAAAGAAACAAAATGAATATATAAAAAAATTTAATACTGCCTAGAAAGTGAGTAGGGTTCTGTTCTTGGTGTGCTTCTAGTTAGACTCTATCTGTTCCTCATTCAGCTGTGCAAAGGTTTTTTTTAATCAAATAATTTTTCCCAATAAACCATCACAGCTATTGTTTTGTGTATATACAAGACATACACCTGTTTGCATGTGTAGCCATGGAACAACCGGTTCTTTGTTTGTGTATACTCTGGGGGATATGTAGTCAGTATGTTCTTCCCTCTTATTTCAGGTCCGTGTTCTCCATTTTAACTTGCGCCATGGGCCTGAAAACTATGAGCTCCGCACATGCTCTGTACGAGCGTTCACAGTCGACCTCTTTTGTACCTGGAGGGCATTTCTAGGTTTGCTTTGTGAGCGCTTCTCCTACAGGACACCCCAGGGTCTCAACAGCCCTCACCTATGTCATCCGAGGCAGAACAGACTGAAACTGGAATGGGTGCCAAAGCCTGATGAACTCCCACAGGAACAGTATAATAAGCAGCAATACAGGGGGCTGACTTTTTCTAGCCCTGAGGTCACGTGGTCGGATGACATGATGAACATGCACTACAGTCCCTGTGAAATCACAGACATGCAGGGCTTTGTGGAGGAGCTGTTGAAGATATCACTTGCTGAGGGGTTCAAGGTTGATCTAGTCTCTCCTGACCCAGCAGATATTCTTAACTGCACTTCACTTCGTCTTGTCAAGTCGTGAGCACTGGATGAAAGTGACTAGGAAAACCAGAACATACCAAGATAATAAACTATAGGATAAGATGAGATAGCCTTTATTAGTCCATTTGAAGCAATGAATTCTCTATGACATGGAGTTAGATTTACTGACACATTATGACTAGGAGGTCATTATCTGTGATTCTTCTGTTTTGCTATCATAGAGTTTACTAAAAATAATGCAAAATGTGCTTTATTAATAAAATGGTAAATAAAATGTACTTTTTTGTGGAAATTCTGATATTGAGGATACAACTTCAAAGTTTAGTTGGGGCTCTGTTTAAAAATGGCAACTGTTTTTAAAAGTAGTGCAGTGTGAGTATTACTGGAGCACACACCAAGGAGTGATAACGTCTTGATGCATTCTCAATCATCCAGGAAAGTAAATCTCCAAAAGTTGAATCTGCTCATCTGGACGTAGCGTTTTGTGGGAGAAACGTTTCGTCACTCATCCAGGTGACTTCTTCAGTCTCAGCTGACTGCAGGTTTCCCCAATCTTATAAACAGTACATTTGCATAATGACTGAAACCAGCCCACTGAAGGAACAATGGGCTGTGAGGTCAGTTCCTTAATCATAATTATGCAAATTCTCATTACCATTGATCAACAATCACTGACCAAAACCCACTGATCAAAGACCACTGATCAATGGCCATGAGTACCATTCACAGAGATTTGGGGAATGGCTGCAATCACAGCATTGTAAGATGGCGAAAGATGTACCCTTAGGCCCCCTCCTCGATTCAGAGATGGTCTTTCCCTTTTCACGTAAATGGCCTCCTTGACTCGGCGCTCAAACCAGCGTTCCTCCCTGTCCAGGATGTGTACATCCTCATCCTTGAAAGAGTGTCCACTGGCCTGTAGGTGTAAATAGACTGCAGAGTCCTGGCCTGACGAGGTAGCTCTTCTGTGTTGTGCCATCCGCTTCGCTAGAGGTTGTTTGGTTTCCCCGATGTATAAATCCTGGCAATCCTCCTGCACTTAACAGCGTACACTATGTTACTCTGTTTGTGTCGGGGGACCCAATCCTTGGGGTGGACCAGTTTTTGGCGCAGCGTATTTTGGGGTTTAAAAGCCACAGAGACCCGGTGTTTAGAAAAAATGCGTCTCAACTGTTCCGATACTCCTGACACATATGGGATCACTACAGGTTTTCGCTTGGGCAGCGGTTGTCCTTCTCTCCTGGATCGACTGGAGCTTTCTTTAGGTGTCTTTCCAGCTTTGACAAAAGTCCAGCTGGGATAACCACATTTACTCAGGGCCTTCTTGATGTGCTGTTCTTCTGCGTCCCTGGCCGCTGTGTCTGTGGGGATGGTGTTCGCTCTGTGTTGTAGCGTCCTGATGACACCCAGTTTCTGCTCCAGTGGATGATGAGAGTCAAACCTTAGATACTGATCCGTATGCGTAGGTTTACGGTACACGTCAGCTTTTAGATGTCCCCCATTACTGATGGAAATTTCACAGTCATGGTCATGAGAATTTGCATAATTATGATTAAGGAACTGACCTCCCAGCCCATTGTTCCTTCAGTGGGCTGGTTTCAGTCATTATGCAAATGTACTGTTTATAAGATTGGGGAAACCTGCAGTCAGCTGAGACTGAAGAAGTCACTTGGATGAGTGACGAAATGTTTCTCCCACAAAACGCTACATCCAGATGAACAGATTCAACTTTTGGAGAAGGAATGATAACATTCATAGCCTGTTAGTCACTCGGCTACATGTGTGACATATATTGTGACTCACTTTACAACAGTGTTGGGAAGGATACTTTGAAAATGGATTCCACTATAGATTACAGATTACATGCCCCAAAATCTAGTTTGTAACGTATTCTGTTAAGTTACTCAATGAGAGTAACGTATTCTGAATGCTTTGGATTACAACTACATGAATGTACTATTGCTCTGTGATTTATCATTATTATTATTATTATTATTATTATCAATATTATTATTATTATTATTGAAGGCTGCTCGCCACCGAGCTAACATTGTTAGCTGGCGTTAGCTGAGGTTAGTTCATAGACTGCTTTCAGAAGTGCACATGATTATTTGCAGCTAGCAGGATGTTAATGCTACCCATCAAGTCTAACAGTCTGCAGCCTATGAACTAACCTCAGCTAACGCCAGCTAACAGTGTTCGCTAGGTGGTGATTAGCCTTCAGTAATAGTAATAAATCACACAGCAACAGTACATCAAAGATACTGAAGTGGCACATAACCCAGGTAGCTACCATAACTAAAACAAGGTAGTTGTAGTAGGCTACCGTTAGTTTTTAAAAAAGAACTTCCTTCCAGATGTTTTTTTTTTAGGTTGGAGGTGGAGTCTTCTGAGTGCAACTTGGTTGCTGGCAAACAGAGTTTGCATTGAATTGTTAGATTTCGCCCATCCGTTTCTTCTTTAAATATGAAGTGGTGTCAGAATTTCCAAGTAAGAAATGGATTACTGCCCGTGCAGTGCTGGCTCTGTTGTGCTGGCTTTGGATCCATTGTGTAACTGACGCCACTAACATTATTAGGACTCGTGTTTTGTTTGGGTTTCCGGCAATGCGTGGAACTACCAAAATCAGAGAGGGGACAGAGAGGGTATAGTCTAACATATGAAACAGGAAAAGACCGCCATGTAATCCATTTATTTCAACAAAGTAATTGTATTTTATTAATCACCTTTTTAAACGGTAACTGTAACAGAATACACTTACTTATATTATGTATTTTAATTAGGGAACGCCGGTACATGTATTCTGTTACTCCCCAACACTGCTTTACAAGTATTCATGGTTTATCTCCACAGCTTAAATGCAGCCACTGGCAGCCAGGGAATACATTTTTAAATAGGATAGAATAGAATAGAATTCGACTTTATTGTCATTGCACATGTCACAAGTACAAGGCAACAAAATGCAATGCAAATAATAACTGAACATTTCATAAGAGTACTCTTTTTAATTTTTTGCCAAAAAACGTTTTGAGATTGATGTGTCTGTCCTATGGATGTTTCATTTGAAATGTTATTTCTTTGGGGATCAGGACTGTCCAGCATTCGGTTAGCCATTTTGGGTGTGTCTCATCGACTAGTAGCTGGTTCATTTGTGCTGCCAGACAGTCAGCTTCTTCAGCCAGTAGGCATGAACCATGTCGACGCCTGGTACTGTCCAGCTCTTCATACTGGAGACCCTTTCTTGGGTGTCTGCCAAGGGTGGTTGCTGTGGCGTGCTCGTAGATCCACTAGTTACTGTGCATTGCTGTTATGGGTTGTGTCCTTCTCCCATCTGCTCTTTCAGTATTGCTCTGTCTCCAGCCTTTGTAATGGTCACAGTAGATATTGTCTGTAGTAATACATTCACATCATCTGGTAGATCCCCTCACGTAGTATCTTGGTAACCGGCTGTGGAGGTTCCAGATTTTAAGCTTCGCCATGAGCCTATCTTTCAGGTCAGTACCTCTCACCGTCAACGATCCTTCTTCCATTGGTACCTAATCTTGGGTGGGGGTGATGATTTTTCCCCTCTTATCTGTCATCCTGGCTCCCCCTTGTCATAACATTTGTGTTGTACCTTGTCAATCTCTAGCCGTGACAGCAGTTCCTTCTTCTGAACAGTTGGAACACTGAGCTTCTAGTTGTTTTGCCATCAATCTGGATGGCTTGGTTTAGCATGTGGGGTCTAGCCTAGGAACCCTTACTGGATACAAATGCCCTGGGTGGGAATCAAAGTTACAACTCCTGTTCCAAAGGCGTGTAGGCCTACAAAGGTGTGCAGTCATACCAGTACACTATCTAGCTGCAAATATTATATATGGTTTAGATTTATCTCTTCAAAACATTTACAGGCCAATATCAAAATTAACATTTGTATCAAAGATCTTAGACAAAACAATAGCGGAATAACTTAACTACTTTTTGTAGTAAAATAATGTTCTGGACATTTTCCAGTCTGATTTCCACAAATCGCACTCCACTGAAACCGCTTTACTTAAAGTGTCTAGTTTAAATGGCAGAAGACTCTGGAGAGTACACAGTTCTGGTTATATTCGATCTCACCTCTGCTTTTGATACTGTTGATCATAGTATCATTATAAATAGGCTTAAGGACTTGGGATTACTGGTGTTGTTTTAAAATGGTTCATGTTATATCTATCTGAGAGATCTTTTAGTGTCTGTATGAATCAAGTTTTGTCTGAAATATGGGCTACCTCAGCGATCTGTTTTGGGTCCGATTCTCTATTTGCTTAATATACTCCTTCAAGGCCAAATTGTCAGACGTTACAATAATATTTCTTATCATCTCTACGCTGGTGACATTCAGTTATACTGTTCTTTCAAAGCTTCTGAGTTTCATAAATTGTCTTGTTTAAATAATTGTCTGTCAGAATTCAAACAATGACTAAACAATAACTTCCTTCTGTTTAATACAGATAAAACAGAAACTTTCATTATTGTTCCTGACAATATGATTTCAGAAATTGAGCAGCATATCAGTTTTTCAGGGTGTTTTGTGCAATCATGTCTCAGAAATTTTGGCGTCATATTTGACAGTTAAGTGTCGCTTGAGAATCACTCCAAATAACTGGTTCAGAACTGTTTTATGATCTAAGAAACATTTCTAAACTCAGACTACTGGTGTCAAAGGCGGAACCTGACATGATTATTCATGCTTTTATCTCTTCTGGTTTGGATTACTATAACAGTCTTTTGACTTGTTTCAACAAATCAGTTTTGGATCGCCTTCAACTGTTCAGAATGCTCAGGCAGGACTTTTAACTGGAACTAGCAAGATATCGCACATTACTGCAGTTTTGGCTTCTCTTCATTGGTTGTTGTTAAATTTTAGATTTCATTTTAAAATTTTTGTTTTAACTTTTAGGGCTCTACATGATGAAGCCCCCCAGTATATCTCTGACCTGTTGAAACCTCACGCTTCTTCCTGAGCAATTAGGTCTTAGGGTCAGAGGTTGCTGTTGGTCCCACGTACTAGGTTCAAAACACATGGGGCTTTTCAGGCAGTGGCACCGAGGCTGTGGAATTCTCTTCCACTGTCTTTACGCTGTGCAGCTTCTATTGACTCTTTTAAAAAGCAGCTGAAGACATTTCTATAGAGACGAGCTTTAAAAAAATTTGTTGATTTATCTTTCCAGTTCATTGTTTTATTGGTTTTATTGTAAGCACTTTGTGATTTTATCTGTGAAAAGTGCTATATAGATACATTGTACTTACTTACTTAAAATATTAACTAATTAAAACTTTTTATTTAAGTGGTAAAATGGTAGAAGGTACAATATTTTCATCCTGAGTAATGATGACAGGTGTGTAGCTGCAACACAAAATCTGGCTGTTTCCACTTGACCACCCTGTGAACTTTCATGGGGTGAACTTTAGTTTTTACTTACTACTGTCAGAGAAAGTGATTTTTTAAAGTGCTTCTCACACACCTCATTAATGTTCTCAGATAAGGTTGCAAAAAAATATGTTTTAATTGTTGTTTTATGTAGTTTTACCCACTGTGCATATTGTGTCTGTGTGTGTCTGTGTGTGCATTTCATTTTTCCTCTACAGGAGAAATACAGTGGGACTGCGACTTTCTATGTCACAACTCCTGCACAGGGCGCGCAAGTTCTCACTTTGTCCTGACGTTTGTCAACATCTCTGCATTCCTTCCGAGATTATTTCTTCTTTATAGGCTAATTATTTGATTTTCTTCCTTTAATTTTATTAAAGTGGTGTATTGCAATACACACTAATGTTGATTCAAAAGGGTTGAGTAAGTGCCTTTATTGTTGAAACATGTTTATAAGAAAACTTTGCTTAAGATAACTTGTAGCAACTGCTTAATATTTTTGATATGGAAATCCAGCTGAGTTTATTTACGATTTATAATTTTATATTGATCCCACATCTCTATTAATAAACCATGTTTTTAAAATGTGAATGTTTTCATAACTTTTTTGTTTTAACTTGTTTTTTGTTTTTTTGTTTTCATTTTAATTCTATATTGAAATTAGTCAGCTAATATTAGCACACAGATGAATTTCACTTAAATGTGAAGGTCAGTTTCAGTAAACTTTTCTTTTGTGGGGTTAATATATGACCACTGACTGCTGAATTTAATTTAGACAAACAGGAAAATTGCAGTAAACATGTCCACCATCTCATGCATTACTGACTACCCAAAGATAGACTGTAGCCTTTGAGCCTGAGCAGTGCTAATTTGATGATAATTTGAGAACAGGAGTTCCACAGGGGATTATGCTGTCTCCATTCCTGTTCACCTTGTACAGCTCAGACTTTCAGTACAACTCTGGGTTTGGTCACCCACAGAAATACTCACGAGTCTGTAATGTGTTAATGATGGGCAGAAAGGGTATAGAGCTTTATTGAATGATTTTGTAGAGTGGCAGGAATCATTTACTTCTGAATGTGAATAAGACCAGAGGAATGGGTATCAACATCAGAAGGAAAAAGGCAGCTACATGACCGGTGTCAATCCTGTGACAAAGTGGTCATTTGTGGGTTGAGCAGCAGAGTTGCGAATGTGGAGTGGGCACATGAAAAACGTCTTCCCTGCCAGTAGCAAACAGCTTTTTTCTCTTTTATTATATTGAAGAATAGAAGTCTGAAGAAACAAGACATATTTGCAATTTATTCATCTAACAAACAGGGGCCTCTGTAGAATGTGGAAGAGTCATACACACCGTGTGCCCTCATTCTCATGCTGGTCACACTGCTGTGGGGTGGTATCCCATTCTTCAACCAGCATTTGTTGCAAGTCAGCCAATGTAGTGTTCCCACACCATCACACTACCTCCACCAAAAGTTACCCTATCAGTGCAGCCATCATCAGAGTGTTTTCTGTGTCTTCCCCACCGTTTGATCTCATGATCCATGCCATGAACCCCATCAAGATCAGTGAAACTGTTGCAGGGTTCATGCTCACAGGTGCTGCTAATCATACACCTGACCAACCTTGGGTACCAGAAGCTCAAACACAAGAGTCAGTAGCAGATTAGCTGTTTGGCACTGGCAGGAGTTTTTCATGGATGCAATACACATGCATTTTCCTTACAAATGTGGCACCATTTAAGGGGAAATAAATAGGCATTGTTAAAAGAAATAAATAATTGACCAAACACAAATTTCCTTACTTTTTGTGTTAATTTTAAGTCTGGCAGAGAATCATCTATTATATTATATTATATCATATTGTTACATTAATGTCATTCATGATTTTATAGTGCTTCAAAATAATTTCACAAACAAATGAGTGGAGGGATTTCAAGATGGGGGCCCAAAGATGCTGTTGTAAATGAGAGACGCCATCATTATCCTCAAAATATAAACAAATGAGAGAGAGCAAAATCTTTAGGCTTGGTACATGCTTAAAAAGAATGAAGGCACTGGTGAGCTCAGCAACACCAAAAGGGCAGAATGACCTCTAGAAAACGAAGTACTTGAGGACAGAATTATTTTAATATCTGTAAATTATTATTGTTCAATTTAATGAATTTAATTAATGAATTTCAAATTAATGAATTACTATTAATTTTAAGAAAAAAAGTTTCATAACAACTAACCAAGTCAAGAAAACTCTTGAGGAGGAGGTGCATCATCATCAAATTTTACATCAAGAGATGCCTTTATGAATGGAAATTACATCAAGGTGCAACCCACTAGTTAGAACAATTAACAACAAGAAGGTCAGAGTAGACTGCCGGAAAACATTTAAAAGAGTCTGCACACAAAAAAGAAGAAAAAGCATTACCCCAACTAGAAGTCATTTGTATTACTGATAAAATAATTATTTAATTACTTTTTGACATACAAATAAATTTTTTGTGCTATACACTAACATTAAGGATTTGTGAAAACAACACCTGGGGACATCAAGGAAATATATTTTCATCGAAGATATTTTATTTTGCTTCATGTTCTGTGCCTGGTCGATGTGTAAATAAAAAGTGTTTTGTTATCATATTAATTATGATAAAATCATATTTGATTCCCTGCTGAATTTGTGAGTTTAATCACTTATGGAAAAAAAATAACAATCTCTAGATTTTATAGTTCTTTCATTTTAATGGAGAACACCAATAACCAAAACAAAAAAAAACAAATATTGCATCAAATATCAAATAAATTGATTTGCATGGCTTTGAGTGAAATAGGTATTTAATTGCTTACAGACAGACAGAATTCTGGCTCCTGCAGATTAATTTTCAGTTCAATTTCATTCTTATTTATACAGCGCCAAATCACAAGAACAGTCGCCTCAAGGGACTTTATATTGTAAGGTAGACCCTACAATAACACATACTGAGAAAAACCTGACAATCATATGTTTCCTATGAGCAAGCACTTTGGCGAAAGTGGGAAGGAAAAAATCCCTTTAACAGAAAAAAACTTAAGGCTCAACCAGGCTCAGGGAGGGGTGGCCATCTGCCTCAACCAGTTGGGTGAGAGAAGGAAGACAGGACAAAAGACATGCTGTGGAAGATAGCCAGAGATTAATAACAAGTGTTATTTAATGCAGAGAGGTCTATTAACACATAATGACTGAAGAAGAAATAATCAATGCATCATCCCCCCAGCAGCCTTCACCTACTACAGCATAACTAAGGGAGGATTCAGGGTCACCAGATCCAGCCCTAACTATATGCTTTAACAAAAAAGGAAAGTTTTAAGCCTAATCTTAAAAGTAGAAATAGTGTCCGTCTCCTGAATTAAAATTGGAAGCGATTACCACAGAAGAGGGGCCTGAAAACTGAAGGCTCTGCCTCCCATTCTACTTTTAAATACTCTAGGAACAACAAGTAGGTCTGCAGTGTGAGAGTGAAGTGCTCTAATAGGGTGATATGGTACTACAAAGTCATTAAGATAAGATGGGGCCTGATTATTTAAGACCTATGTGAGGAGCAGGATTTTGAATTCAATTTTGTATTTAACAGGGAGCCAATGAAGGGAAACCAATATAAAAGAAATCTGCTTTTTCTTTCTAGTCCCTGTCAGTACTCTTGCTGCAGCAGTTTTTCAGCGTCACTCTGAGACAGGATATTTCTAATTTTAGAGATATTGCGCTAATGGAAGAAAGCAGTCCCACATATTTGTTTAATGTATGCATTGAAGGACATATCCTGGTCAAAAATCACTCCAAGTTTCCTCACATTGTTACTGGAGGCCGAGGTAATGCCATCCAGAGTAAGAATCTGGTTAGGTGCCATATTTCTAAGATTTTCAGGGTCGAGTACAATAACTTCAGTTTGATCTGAATTGGACTGGAATGGACTACAGAACCATCAGCAATCAGTCTGGACAGAAAGTGACAACTTTCGAGGCAGTTATTCAGAAATGAAAGAAATATAAAATGACCATGAATCACCCTCTGTCTAAAACCCAATACGAGATATTGTTTCATGTGGTGCAGATGAGCATGAGAAAGGTGGTGGGTCAGCCTACACAGGAAGTGCTTGTTAATGATCCGAGGGCAAGTGGGATCACAGTCACCCAGAACACTATTATTAACACACTACATCATAATGAATTTAAATTTTGCAGCGTCTGCAAGGTCTCCTTGCTCAAGATAAGGCACATGTAAGGGCCCATCTAAGTTTGCCAGTGAACACTGACATAGTTCAAAGAGGGCTTGAGAGAAAGCACTCCCAAGTGGTCAGATGAAACCAAAATCAAGACGTTTGGCCTCAACTTGACCTGCCGTGTTTTCAGGATGACAAATGCTGAGCATGACCCAAAGAACACCATCCCTAAAAACGCCATCCAAATCTGACCAGTTCCCGGTGTATTAGTTACAAAGAGGTCTCTCTCCTCATTGAGAATTAAGATCTAGAACCTCTTAATTCTGTTCTGAGTCTTTTTCTTTTGTCTGGTAAATGCAAAAACTGATAGGTTGATATGGCTGAACAGTGTTTATGGTAAAACATTCAGTGCTGTGTAAAGGTTTTTGTGTAATTTTTAACAGTGGTATTTGTCTGATAGTATTGCTATCCACAGTTTGTTTCCACTCAGTGGTGTTTTCTAGTTAGGAAACAATCAGACAAACGGGAGTTTTAAAAGATTACAGTTAAATTTGTAATCCTATGCCACATGTCACTACAAGAGTGTGATTAAAGTGGTAGGTGGGCTCATTTACATTTTGAGAGAAGCCAGTTGAGTCTAATAATAGTGTTGATGATATAATTTTCACCATGTACATATGCACAGATCAGATAGAAACTCAAAGTAAAGATCAGGTGGTAGATGGATAACAAATAAACTCTGCTTCCTTGATAGTCACGTTTTGAAGGGTTTAATAACTTTGGCCAGTGTCTAGAAATGAATGTTGCTCTTTCCAAAGTGGGATAGATGCTGTCTCGTCTAACATCACCAGATTTTCCCCAGGAACTTTATCAATTATCAGCCTGCAATTTAAGTAGCCTACATGCGGCTAGATATGCCGCTCTTGGTTCGTCGTTTTCAACCAAATTTCAAATCAAACCACTGACCGGACGTCAGCACACGTTTACGAGGTGTGCTTGAATGTGTCATGAGGGCGGAGTTAGCACAGCAGTGAGGTTTAGCCTAGCAGGAAATACTGAGGCTAACCACCGCAGCGGTGGAAAACAAAAACCAGCCAACCCAGTTTTAGTTCCTTATAGATCTTTAGATGTGATAGTTACTCAACAAGAAGCCTGTCGCCTGGATTCCGGGAATACTTATTCACGGCGTGGCTACGTCTTCCTCGACTCTGGAAGAGGAGAGATACCTCTTTGTAACTAATACACCGGGAAGTGGTCGGATTTGGAATTTCTTTCAGCGGCTGTAAACGGTGCACCTCTGCAGAGCAACGGCCGTTTGGAATCAGGTGGGTTAGGAGGTCGGACCGCACGCTCTCAGACCTTGTGCCCATAGTTGTTGTGAACCGTTCGGCTAACAGTTGAATTCCACGCTGTTTACTCTTCACTATGTACACACTTCAGCTGAAGCTAGCTCAAGTTGTGTGAAGATCCAGAAGATGTCATTTGCCAGTTTTTCTGTGGTTAGCTGTCTAACCGTCTGAAGTAAACCAAGCAAAACAGGCATATGAGCGTTGCCTCAAAAATCAGTTTTGTATATTTTTCTCAAAATTTTCATACTGATCATAATCGCAAGAATGGAGTCTTGCGATGACAGACGCTTTAACTTTCGGCAAGTCGTCGAGTTTTCAAAAATGTAATACAAGGTGGACTGATTGAAATTACCGTCTCACATCAGTAACTTGCCTTCTTTATTAAATAAAAAAATTACTATAATCACATCACTCAGCTTTTGTATGTAATTGGTTGTTTTTGCCGTCGGTTAGCTTGTTTTCATTCTTAAAGCTACAGTAAAACCTAATCGCAGCAGCCTGAAGCCGTTCAGTTATTAAGACAAGTCCACAAGGAGGAAAAGTGGGTAGAAATGGATTAGCAGTTTCCCGCAAGATGTCAGTAGTATTAGAGAAACTGGGGAATTTCTTGCTAACCTGCATGTGCAGCCAGGTGAGTACTAGCTGCAGCTAATGTTGCATAATGACGGAGACATCTAACCTGACTAAGGTGTGTCTCAGCAGTCAGTATGTTAGTAAGCCCTTTGAGTCAACGGTCTGGTTTCAAGAGTGAGTAAGTGCTGTGTTTGGGGAGGGGGAGTATGAGGAAGGCGGTTTCACCTGTTTGGCTGGTTTCACGATAATTCGTATTTATAAAACTCTGCTGACATTGTATCCAGTGAGTCAGAGCTGAGCTCACGTCCTGAACTTTAGTACAATGCATATATGTACAGTGATTCCTTCGTTCAATCAGCTCAAATTAATATGAAGTATTCCTCACTATGAGGAACAAACTAGGAATGATGTGTAAGACATCAGGCTTTGTAAAACAAAATGAATGAAGCAGGGTTTTCCCCAGCTAACAATAAGTGTGTGTGTGTGTGTGGGGGGGAATTTCAGACTACTTAACAAGCAACATCAGCCATATTACTATATTGCTCTGGTCTGCCTAAGTGTGTGTGTGTGTGTGTGTGTGTGTGTGTGTGTGTGTGTGTGTGTGTGTGTGTGTGACGTGTTGCCAAAAGGTATTTTAGTGAAATGATAAATGCCATCTTGACCGACAGACATGAAAAATCAACTTCCATTATGTCCCCTTGCTCTTGCCTTATTTCATATGTCATTTCTGCTGTCATATGGTCTCTTTTCACCTTGGTCTTGTAGGTGCACTTAATCATACATATATGCATCACATGTGCAGTGTCACAATGTTAAGATATTAAAAATGGTAACGATACATTTTGCTACTTGTAATCAAAATAAAAGTGTTACAGAAACATAACAGGAAAGAAGTTCAACTCATGTGTTCACAGTTTATCGTGAAGTCACAAATGTTTGCAATGAAAAGCTTTTGGCATAGATGGTGTGAAATGGGTCCAAACCGCTGGCTTTCTCTGTGCTATGCCAGCTTTCCAGTTAGCAACAGGTGCATGCTTGGTGCCTTATTCACTGAACAACATTGAATTTCATTGAGTAACTTGGCTTGTTGTCACCAAAATGGAGCCACCCATATGCAAAAAAGTTGTTCTGTTAACTGGTGCAACAAAAAAAAGCGGAATCCGTTTAAATATTAGAACAGCCTTCAGCATTCACACTGTACAGTCTGGACAGGATACTGCTAAATGAAGCACAGGCTGTGTACTTCCACCTGCATGAGCCCAGGACTAGTCAAACAAAAGCCTTTGTTCTCAGGCTTGGTGTTATTCCACCTGCATTGCAAAGTCCACCTGAAACTATTATGGAGGCAAAATAAATGGCCCCTCCCAAAAGTGAGGCAAGCTGGAGGGAGGGTGTTCACCTCTTCTAAAGGAACAGTCCTGAACATTACCAGGAATTTTGGTGTTAGTTGTTCACACAGTGCAAATATGAAGAAAAGATGGACAAAGCTTTGCCATCAAAGGCTTCCTATTTTTAAACTTTTGAATGGGGAGGTTAATTTTTACTAACCTTTTACAGGTAAGGAGATGACAAAGACAAAGACCTTGCTTGGCTCAGACAGTCAGCTTGCTAAATTGATTAGGGCAGAGGTTCCCAAAATGTGGGGCCCGCCCCCTAGGGGGGGCGCAGAGCCATTGCAGGGGGGGCGCGATATGAAAAGAAAAAAAAAAAAGAAGAGCGCTGGGACACTGTGGACAGGTTTTTGACGGGGCTCCCACATAAACGCAAAGCAGGAGATGAAGCATCGCCAAATATGTTTCCAAACCAACTTCCTTCCAAGCCAAAGACAGGAAAATATGGTGAAGCATATCTTCCCTTTGGCTTCACCTGCACAAGTGCCAAGGTAGGTCTCCCCTGCAAAATTAGTTTCCCTGCGTCGGGAGCACGCGCTGGGCTCTCCAAATCACGGACAAACATTATCCCACATTCTTGATTTTTAGTTCACAAACACTTCTTGTAATAACTAACTACTCCTGACATTTTGGACATGTTAGCTCTTTATGCAGTAAAGTTACAGTGGGATGCAAATAATATCAGGCTGATCCTGTCGTAATTTGTTCCCCCTGTTCAAATCACGGACAAACAGTATCCCACAGCTGTTTATGTGTTTAAACCCATTTTGCACAGAGGCATTTTTTGAAAAATGTATTGATAACACTGTTGAATATTATTACACAGGAAAAAAACAACTACACGTAAAATGATTACACTGTGACGCCTCTGCCTTTCTAAATAGAGGGAGAGTAACTGCGTGTGTATATGTAAGCGTGTAAAACCTGAAGATAGATTAACAGTATTTTGTCTCTATCTGCCATTCTGCAATCCATCTCATGTAAACAATAACGTGGCGCACAGCGTGACGTGAAAGAGGCACATACCTTTGACTTTGCGTGACGAACTCTGTAATCCTCGTCCACACGTAAACGCAAAAAAGGAGTTTTAGATAATCTCCGTTTTCGGTGAATCGCAACGCCGTTTACGTGTTGACGAAAAGCCCAAACGCATAGAAACAGCTGAGTTTTCAAAAATACCCGTGTAGGTGTGGACGTAGCGTAAAAGAGTTAGTAGTATATTTTATTACTACCTGTAATTTATTGCCGTTTACTTGTATTTGCTTAATTGTTTACTAAATGTTTGAGGTGTGAAATAAACCGCAATGGAGTTTGTAAACAAAATATGGGTGTGTGTGTTTGGAGGATGTGTTTGTGGGGGGGCGCGAACATTTTTCTTGTAAAAAAGGGGGGCCTGGCAAAAAAAGTTTGGGAACCACTGGATTAGGGCAACTCACCGAACAAAGCTGTTCTGTGGTTTGCTAATGGTAAAGCACAGGAAATCCAAATGTAAAATCTCATGTTTCTTGTTTGCCAGCTTGATAGACACTATTAGAACATAACTGAAAACTTGACACTGTAAGCATTGTTCCAGAGGATAGCCTAACCTTGAGAATGAAAGGCTCTGCACACTTGGCCTCAAGGAAGTTTGTCAGTAGATCCTCATCACGATCATTGTTTGGGTAAATGTGAAGTCAGAGCTTATGACATCACATAGATAGTGTGTTTTTATTGCTGGTACTTCATGGAAATGATTGTTTTATAGTGTTCTAGATTGAAACAAAACATACACAAAGCAACTCTAGATATGAAGATTTTGATATTAGTTTTCATAAAGCAGTGTGTATGTGTGCTCATCCAATACCTTTCTTTCTTGGATAAAAGAAAAGACCTACATCCAATTTAAATTCTAACAATTCACTTTTTATGAAACTACAAACAATTGTGATAATGTAACAACACTGTTTGCGGGTCAAAGTGTGTCCTGTGTTGGATGAGGCTCCCATCTGCAGTGCTTTGTTTCTTTTTCTGCCAAGAACTATTGAGTTGTCATTAAAGATTTGTAACACTTTTTTAAAAAGTTGAGGTGTATATACTACAGCTGTTGAGCTCCTGGTTTCTCAGGTACCAAATATTTTAACACTTCAGAACAGAATCACTGTGTTTAGATTTCAAGCTTTGAAGCTTAAGATCAGCTGATGATGAATAATACGCACATGTACACAAGGTTGCCTGATTTGCAAGTGATGCAGCAGATTCAGGCTCTTGCGGATAACTCTGTTCTTGAAGCTCAATTCTGTATGCTCAAACCAACTGAGTGTGGAGGACAGAGCTCAAAGGAACAGGAGTCCTAATGTGATTGGTCAGGTTCAAAGCAGTGACGCTGCAGCATCTACGATGGAAAGGTTCAGGTTACTGCGTTAAACAGAGTTACACTTTGGCAGAAACGTAAGCGTTGTATTAAAACATTTGTTTACAACTTGGAAAATGAAGTTTCCCAAATTAGCTAACAACGGCTGTTTGATGTGTAGCAGTGAAAATACTGACACGTTAATTACAATAATCAAAGCTGAAGAAATCTAAAGGAAAACAGAAATGAAAATTGTACGTGTTTTATGCCGCGAATCATCATGATTAAACAGGCCACAAAATTTCAGAGCCCACATGGTTTACCTGAGGTGGGTGATCACAGTCTCTGATCAAATGAAAATGATCAGTTTTTTACAGGTGAGGAACTATCCTATCCTAAATTCTATATTTAATTAAAAGTAGTTGTTCTAAATCAAATCAGATCAGTTTTATTTATACAGCACCAAATCAAAAAAACAGTCACCTCAAGGGACTTTATATTGTAAAGTAGACCCTACAATAATGCATACAGAGAAAAATCCAACAATCATATCGCCCCCTATAAGCAAGCATTTTGGCAATAGTGGGAAGGAAAAACTCCCTTTAACAGGGAAACCTCCAGCAGAACCAGGCTCAGGGAGGGATGGGGCCATCTATGTCGGCCGGTTAGGGTGAGAGAAGGAAGACGGGACAAAAGACATGCTGTGGAAGAGAGCTAGAGATTAATAACAAGTATGATTCCAGCAGAGAGGTCTATTAACACATAGTGAGTGAGAAAGGTGACTGAAGAAGAATCCCCCAGCATATGCACATTCTATAAAAATAAACTTTTACTGAAGTAAAAGTGTTTTGCATTGAAATGTACTTGAAACAATACGTAATTGTTGAGTCATTAAAGCGTACACAACAACTGGAGCCAATTCATTGTAGCTGCATTGCAACATAATGTGATTTTGGTTGATATCAGCCTTATTCTTCTAGAGAGAAATAGAGCTTTGAACAGAGTACAGACTGAAACACTCGCCATTGTAGCATGCTGTGTTGTGTTGAATAATTATTTTCATGATAGTTTTTGTCAACAACCTTTTTCTCTGATGAGATAACAAAATAAAAACTAATGCACGAGGACAAAAACTGATGAAATGTACTGACACCTTCAGCAAATACAGACGCTGAAACTTTTTCTCTTCACAAGCCATCAGCATATTGAACACGTACAACAAACACACAGTAATAATACACATGCACACATAAACCTACACATCACTACCACATGAGACAAATGCAATTCTTGAGAGCAACCTTGCATATCTGTATTAGTTGTATCTGCCAGAATCACTTTTTCCATAAAGACAAGTCTTTTTCCATAGGTTCAAGGTTCTTTATTTGTCACATGCATAGTTATACAAGTATAACACACAGTGAAATGTATCCTGACACGCTCCTCGACATGTGCAAAAAAAGGGGGGGAGTGTAGAGGAATAACATTATAAATATATATATATATATATAGTATATACATTGGGTGAATGTGCAGTAGTAGCAGCAAGCAGGTGAATTCTGTACATTAATATGAATAGACATCTGACTATTTTACAGAATGGACAATATAAACATATTTAAAGTTAAAGGAATTGAGTGTCTGGAGGAGAGTCTCAGTCAATTATAGATGATGTGAGAGGATGGGTGTGTGTGGGGGGGGGGCGGCGGTTTGGTTTAGGGCCCGGATGGCTTGAGGATAGAAGCTCCTCTTGAGTCTCTCTGTCCTTGCCCGGATGATTCGGGTTTCACCGAACTCCTTGTACCTTGGACTCCCACAGCCTAACCAACCTTGATAGGACTCTACTTTCAGCCTGATAGGACTCCTTCAGCTTTGGTGTCCACCAGCTGGTTCCACCACAACAGGCACCAACCACCTTGCAGCAACCTCAGCAATAGAGGTGCTGAACATTGTCCCCAGTCTCCCTTGGAAAGCTGTTGAAGCTCTGCCAGAGGTGGGAGTTGAAAAGCTGGTGGACCAGGGCCTCTGCTAGGCATTCCCAGCTCATCCTCACTATACATTTGGATGTGACATGTCTGTCCAGCTTCCTCCCTCACTACCTGACCCAACTCAGTTGATGATCAGTTGACTGCTTCTCTCCTCTCTTTATCTGAGTCTCCAGAACATATGGCTGCTTATCTGATTCAATTCAGTTTTATTTAAACAGCACTGCTGTGTTGGCACAAGGCATAAAAGAAGATAACAGTGGATGAATGTTTAAGGATACACATAAGCTTAGTTACAGCACTTTCAGAAAGACATCTACTGTGATGATACTATTCTCTACTGCTGTGTAATTCATTATTGTAAATTTAAGTGTCATTAGGAAATGATCAGACGACAGGGTGTTCATGGAATACTGTTAAATGCTCAGTTTCTTTGCCATATGTTAAAACAAGAACTAGAGTGTAATTAACGTGGTCGTTTTACATTTTAAAATTTGCCAATTGAGTCTAATAATGAATTAAATGCTGTGTTGAGGCTGTCATTTTTAGCATCTACATGGATGTTAAAATCACCCACAATTTTTGAGTTTTGGAGCTAGGGTAGACAAAGCTGAGCATCAGGCTTTCAACTGGATTAAAAGTCTGTCTGGGTCTTTGGTTGATTAATAAGCTGGCGTGGAAGATTGCTGCCACCGCACTCTTCCTGTGCTTCAAGGTTTCTGATACTTAGAATGACTTGGGGGTGTTGATTCATTTAAGCTAACTTAATCATTCTGCTGTAACCAGGTTTCTGTAAGGCATAGTAAATTGATTTCTTGATCAATTATTAATTCACTTACTAACAGAAACTTGGAAGAGAGAGGCCTAATGTTTAATAATCCACATTTCACTGTTTTACTCTTGATGCAGATGTGGATGCTGTATTGTTCTCTCTTTGTGGTTTTTTATGTTTAAGTCTTTTTTGCTGGTTTTTTTTAGGGTTTTTTTTTTTTTTTTTTGTCTGTTTGGGAGCTGATACAGTCTCTAAGGGGATGGGGTTTTGGTGGTATACTGGGGGCTTCTGTTTAAGACCATCACCCAGCCATCCTGTTTTTCCCAGCTCCTGGGGACAATCTGCCATGGGAGCGCTATCGGGGCCTACGCTACCTTCGCCTGCTCTGGCTACAGGGCCTGCTTAGCTACGGGTGAATTGAAGCAGAGTCAGTGAATTGAAGCGGAGTCTCTAATTCAGTGATCCTGGCCTCCAGAGCTACAAATAGGCTGCAGTTATTACAAGTATCATTACTGCTAAAGAAGGCCAAAGAGTAACTAAACGTCTGACGCAGAGACTGTTCTTTGGGGACAGGTGAAGAGGCCATGCTGCTAGTGAATCCCTTAAGACACAATAAGTGAATACTGTGAATATAATTAGTGAGTGAATACACACAGAGTGTGCTTCAGATGAAGCATGTGAAGATTACACTATGAAATACGAAGTTATCTGTAAGTTTTTAATTAAATTGGCTACGCAGAGAAGCTACATAAAACAGCACTGTGTGTTGGAACAGGAAGAAAAAAGTAACGTAACATATAAGATTATGTTGTTGTGACACTGCTTAGTTTAGTTCTGTATTCTCTCCTTGTCTTGTGTGTATTTATTTCAATTGTATGTTTTTCAAACACAGTTTTGTTTTGTTGTTGCTATTTTTTGTTTTTGCTTAATTTATTGGTTATTTTAGAACCAGGGGCCCGTTCTTCGTACCTCGCTAAGTAAGTTAGCCGGATTTGAATGTTGACGATTTCGCGTGATCTTGGATCGTTCGGTTCTCCGAAGCTCATCTGGGACTTGCTGTCATAGCAACAGATCCGTAAGCGTAAACCTGCTCGGGAGCAGGTTTACTTTATGTAAACAGGATTAGATCGCGGCCACTCAGGTATGTCCGCTGCAGTTATATGAAAGCAAGAGCGATATTTCGCCACTGTTTTACCATAAATAAATATTATCAATGTAACTAAAGATAATGTATTTGATTCTTTTATTGATTCCATACAGATACATACAGGTCATTTCGAAAAAAGGAAATGTACTATTAATCATTCTATTACATGTAGTAGATCATGTCAGATGTAATTCATATTTTAGGGTAGTAATAGTAAATTACTACGTGCAATCAAGATGAGAGACCACGACTATAAAAGCGAAGGTGGATTTGGGAAGTCTGTCGCAGCCATGTCCTGTCCGTTTGTACGCGAGCAAGGAAGGTGCAAGATTGATAAGGAGAGTTTACAGAATTTAGCGTATATTGCGGGATAGACGGGATCCTTTAGCTCAGCGCGACGGTGTGCTCAGAGAGATATCGATTCTCCCGTGAGGGTATTATTTACTTTCTTCTCTCTCTCTCTCTCTCTCTCTCTCTCTCTCTCTCTCTCTCTCTCTGTATATATATATATATATATATATATATATATATACATACACACACATATATATATATATATATATATATATATATATATATATATATATATATATATATATATATATATATATATATATATATATATATATATATATATATATATATATATACTTACTGTACTGTATATACTTACTCCCGACTTACTGTGCATGCTTCAGTCACCCTTGCATGGGAACAGGTAAAAGTGATGGAGTGTTATGTCAAACTACACACAAAAAAACCCACAATGTCAATAAATGTCACAGTACAAAAAGCGCGGTGTGACGAGGGGTGCAGGACCACCACCTGTCTTTATTTGCTCTGCCCTTTTCTTGGTTGCTGTTATAAACAAACAAACAGATTATTCCAGGGTCTCTTGTCATAGACTAAAAGCAATATAAGTGATAAATATTACCATTCTGTGGAATATTCTTATATTTCACTTTTACTTTTTCCCATGTTCTAGTGGGTCCTGTTGTGGCTCTAATGTGAAAGACCCTGATGTAATATAATATAATGTGGTATAATATAATATCACATGATATAATGTAATATCATGGATCACTTACGAGTTTGATTTGTCAGCAACTTTCTGCCAGCCCTCTCTCCTTGCTTTTGCAGCCTTTGCAGTGTTCCCCTGCGTTTTAATTAAACTCTGAAACTCCTGATATCCCTCAATCAAGAGTTCTTGGTCTGCTGCCGTGAAATACTGTGCGCGCTCCTTCGACATCTTCGCCGACCAATCACAGGGTTGCCGATCAATGTTTCTACTATCGATGCGTAGCCCCTTTTAAGCCACCCAGTGATCTCAGATTACTTCATCCAGCTATACTAATCGTCAACAACAGGTGTGTTCGGAGAACCGGATTAGCGAGCTCAAAGTTAGCGCGATGATTTGATCTTGGATGTGTCGTTTGATCTTGGATGTAGTAAGCGAGGTACGAAGAACGGGCCCCAGTTCTTCTGCTTGTCTGTACTGTTTGTTTATATGGACTGAATTAAGACTGCATGCGAGGAAGAGACAAGCAGAGATATGGACACATTTCACATGTGATGTCAGGGAAAATAGGAGCCTTTGTGAACCTTATGGAACAACTTTTACACTTTATATTTTAGTCAAATGAATTAACTTAAGATTATCGTCGACTAAATCTAATCAGAGTAAAGCGATTAGAATTGAGATGTGTAAATTACTGATGAAGTCACAAATGTTTGCAATGATGTAAATGATGACTGTTTGAAAGTGAAGTTTACTTAAATTGTAGCTGTTGAACTATTTCTATTGTGCACCGGTGGATGTACTAATTTATCACTGGCATCACTTTCATACTCAAATTTTAGCCGAAGAATTCCAAGGCATATTTTGAAGCACTCTCATCCAGTCCATCCAATCATGGTATGTGGATTCATGTGTTTTCTGCAGACTGAACAACTTTTTGCTAATAGGTTTACTCGTCTCTGCTTTGGCCAAAGTTAATTTCTAGATTATGAATCTGGACTAATTGGGCAGGAGTGCAGTGGCTTCAGAACCTGCCTTAGAATCCTCCACTAGAAACTCGTTTTGTTTTTTGTTTTGTTTTGCTTTTTTTTTCACTCAACCTCACCTCGACACTGGCTCCGCCTCTTTGGTCTTTGTCAAGTGTGTGTAGGCAGACTCTAGCTCCACGTGAAACTATGATGGCATCATGCTTGGACTTAATGTTATCATACTTTTTATTCACATGCTGCTCCTAAATACATTTCTGTGAGAGGATGTTTTTAGTCGCAAATGTAGGGGAAGGACTCGCATGATAATGGCATGCTACAGAGCCATGCATTAACTGAAGCATCGAGGCAAAGAATTTGTTTCAAGGGTTATTTATAATCAAATTATTCAAATTACTTAATAAATGTGTGAAAAATTGTTTGCCCACTTCCAGGCGTTGTTTGTCACACTTAATGATCAAACAAATATGAAAATAAATATTTGACAAAGATCACACAAGTAAACACAAAATGCAGTTTCTAAATGAAGGTATTTATTATTAAGAGGGGGAAAAAATCCAAACATACTTGGCCCTGTGTGAAATAGTTATTGCCCCCTAAACCTAATAACCTTTTTTATGGCGAAGTCATGAGCACTGACTTTAACTGAGACCTGCAGTTCTTTGGATGTTGTTCTGGGGTCTTTTGTGACCCTTTGGATGAGTTGTCTGCGTGCTCGTCGTGGCCAGCTACTTCTGGGAAGGTTGACCATTGTTCCATGTTTTCGCCATTTGTGCATAATGGCTTTCAATGTGGTTTGCTGAGTCCCACAGTTTCAAAATGGATTCATAACCTTTTCCAGACTTAAAATTGCTTTGTTTCTAATTTGTTCCTGAGTTTCCTGATCGTGGCAGCATAATGTCTGGCTTTTGAGTCTGTTGAAAAGCCACATCAGCAGGTATATTCTTGCTTCGACGCCCACCTTTTTTGTAGCTTTCGTGTTGCATTTAAATGTTGTCGCAGGAGGCACGGATGCATTGCTATGACGACAACCATGCATGTTAGGTAGTACCAGATTGTAGTGGAAAACCAGTCAATCTGAGTCGAGTCATGGCAGTCTGTGGCAAGTTGATCCAAGTTGGTTATATGGAAAAGGGACTTATGTGGCTATTGGGTAACTGCTAATAGTTAAAAGGCTAATGTTAATGTGTGCGCTTCACCGTTGTTGAAATGGGAAATTTACTGGCCTCTAAAGTGTTAGGGGGAAGGAGCTGTGTCTCTCTCCACAGAGGTACAGTGTGCAGGTGTGTGCAGGCTGGAGGAGGCAAAGATGGCACCGTTATTATTTACAGTTACTGTAGTTTTTTTTTTTTTGGCTAATAGTAGTTGATTGAACATAATTATTTATTAACTCAACAGACACCTGCTTTTTCAGGTAGATGGGAGATGAGGGAAGGATCCTAGAAGGATATTAGGCACAAACATATGGGTATTATTGACAGTAAAACAAAAGGCCTAGGTGGCAGCTAGAGACCTACGTGGGATCAAAATGTTAACTGTCTGACACCTTGGGTGTGTGCTGCCAGAAACAGGTGTAGTTACAGGTTCACCTGTTGAAGATTTTCATAACTACACAGATCGTATGAACTGTAGCCTCTTTTTTCCCATCATTTTGATGCAAAATGGACTAAACTCTGAAGTAAAAATGTATCACCCTAAGGGTAAGATGTGTCCTTGATGATTTATAACAAGACAAAACATGAGCATCATGGCAACAAAGGAAAACTGTTTTTATTTTTATTTATTCTTTAGCAGTTGCCCTCATTTATCTTTGAGAACTATACCACATTTTAATCCCCTTGAAATTGGTTTTATATATACCTACTTGGACCTTTGAACAACTTTGTATGAAGTTTATGTTTCAGACCTGAGCCATTAAATGACATACTCCTCAGGACAGAGGAGTATGTCATTTAATGGCTCAGGTCTGAAACCACTATCACTGAGAATCAGAGTTTAGTTAATGTAAACTTTGTGCACCTGACCACCCTCCTCTTAATCTCTGGTTTTTCATTATAGGAAGGAATGAGTGAGGTGGTGGGAGACGTGATATCCTGGCAGCCAAAACTAACAATCGGTCTGTCTAGCAATCTAATGTATTCTAAACTAAAGACGGTAAAGGGAGGTACCTCTGCTGTGTTTGCTGTAGTGCTGTACTCTCGCCTCTCTCTTTCTGCTATTTAAATACACAGAAAATTATCTTTTGCTTCGTGCATATTCACCAGCAAAAGTTCTTTTTTTCTCCAGGTTTCAGTAAAACATCTGTGGTTTCTATTTCATGCACCCTTTATACCTCCCTGTCCCCTTCAGAGCGAAGACATAACACCCCCACAGCCCCCTAACTAGCAGTGAACCTTTTAGTAATCACTCATTCCAGTCACTCTAACTGAGAATAGTTCAGTGATTGCCAGTTGAAGATCACTGAGAGGTGAGGTCCTGCATATTCAGTTGATTTGGTGTCTTATGACGTGTTTCTTTGTGTGAGATAGGTGTGTTCACATGTGAAAGCAGTTCCTAGCAGCAGCTCTTATACAGCTCCTGCTTCATCTGTGTTGACAGGATGAGTATTACGGTTTGTACCTGTAGTTTGTGACTTGATCAGATATCATTCAAGAAGACTTGTTCCTGTCTTGAGCGAGTGCTGGCATAGCTGTCATTGCAAAAGATCTCGAGTGGAATGTTTTGGATGCCATGCATTTGGAGCTACTCATCTTGCATTAAGCAGTATGTTAGCTTTGTGTTTAAGAGCCACGAGCTATGGAGCAGCTCTGCTTGGTTAAGCAAGTGTGAGGTTCCTGTTGTGGGATACAGGCGTGTTTTTGCATGGCTGCACTCCCTAACTTAGATGGCTTGATGGATATACTGGGAATTTGATGATATCACTGAGCTGTGTTATGAAAAGCAAATAGCGTCTTGCTGCTTGAGAGCAAAGGCATCCAGGATGGTATATTGAATAGCATAAGAAGACAGGCCTGTTAAATTTGCAGTCAAAGGTAAATAAAGTCTAAATCATTATCTTCATGGGAGATATGCTCATGGTGCTTCAGTGTGACCATAGTGGTACAAGATGGAGTGTTCGCGGTCATTTGCTTCTCCAGGGGTGGCACGAACCAGCATTTGTGACATCACAATCCATTCTGCAGTCACCTGTTTCAGCCAACACACAGACACAAAAATCAAACATTTCTCCCATAAAATAAATATTTTATTCATGACCTGGACAGAGCTATGATGTTTTTAGGCCATTCTTATAGTGAATTTCGATGTTGAAATCTTGCTGTTTTGAAATTCAGTCAAAGATATGAGAAGATAGTGATCTGAGAATACAATGGTTGGAACAGAGCTGGTGCCAAGGTATACTTCAGAATCCTGCAATGCTAGTAGAAAAGCTAATGCTTCTTTTTAGATCATGTTATAGTGTATTAGATTTTTTTTGACAAAAAGATGGTCAATGCGTTTGCCGAGCTAGAAAATCTATTGTTGCATGCAACCGCAAGGATCTGGATAGGTTTTGATGATAGGTTGTGATGTGTTCGGTCCAGGTGGATCAGTAGGACACTGTATCATCCAAGTAAACATCACAATTGCTGGCCCTGCACAAAAGGGTCTTCAGCCATGGAACATGGCTGGTGCGTTTCTTAATCCAGATGGCATTATGGTTTATTGTAAGACATGGTCAGGTGTCTTACAGATAGGAGTTTGGTTAGTGGGACCTACCAGTATCCTTAAAGGAGATCTGTCTTTGTTATTAACTTGGCTAAACCGATGAGTAAAGTCATTCATGCATTGAAGCGGGAATGAATCTGGCTGTAATGGTGTTACGACCGGGCTCAAAAGCCGCAACATAAAAAAGGAGAAGAATACCAGAGTGTTAGTGAGAAGAGGGTTTATCTTAAAATGGAATACCAGGTTTGCTAAAATGGATGGTGCCACCAAGGCAAAGACAAGTGAGCTCCCTGGGAAGCTTGCCTCAGGTATGCCTTTATCCACACCTGACTAGGTGTGGCCAATTAGCACCAGCTGAATACATTAAGATGATTAGGGGCTGCAGAGGGACGTAACACCTCCTCCCTCAAAAGGGTTCCTCTAGGACCCTTAAATTTATTAAAAGCCCCTCTGAAGCCTTCAGGTCCTTGACCCACAAACCTGGAATAAAAGTAAAAGCTAACAGAAGCACAGTGTTCACACTATAGTTGGCATCTGTAAGCATGGATGCCCCTGCATGAGGATTTGAAGTTGCCACACTGAACACACACAAAAAGTAACATGTGACCAACACAAAGGAGCACAACAGTCACCAACCCAAAACGATTACCTGACCTACAACACAAAACCAAAAGTAGGAACAAATAATCACAACTAAGTGATCTGTTGTCTCCACCACACAAACAGTCACATACAAGTGGCCCTACACCACAACAAGTTACTTTAATCCAAAAAGTTCAGTAAAGCAAACACACTAGTGACCAACCACAAATGGAGAGCTATGGCCACACAATGATCACATTAAGGGGGACTCAGCACCCCTCAGTGTTATTGCCATCACTTGGCCAGCAACACTCACGAGTGATCCAACAAAAGTAGTCATATTCCCCACAACACTAAAGGTCACAGCACAAAACACTCACCTCATGAGGATCTCATTAGCATCCATCAACACTGACATATTCGATGCACACACAGTACACATTATGCCAACTTAAAAACAACCTACCTGCCTCAGCTACAAGACCATAATTAACGAATGTCTTAACCTCCTGCCAAGTTTAGTGCCACTAATTTACTGTGAGCAACTCCCATCCTAAAAGGCTAAAAACAAAACTTGACCTGTCTAGTCTTCAGTGGTGTACCGGGCTCGAGGCAACTTTAAACGCAAACTCAAGGGTAGGCAGCAGACCAGGGTACAGTCTCCCACCAAACCCTGAAGCGTGCCCCACCCAGGATAACCACCAAACACAACAAATTAAAACAACAAAGCAAAACAACAAACAAGTGCTCCGATGGAAGGGCAGCATAGCCACCCAGCTGAAACACACTTACTAAAGGGATGTTACTCAATCACAGTGAACACCTTCGCTCACCCACTTAAAAGTCAAACAAGCTGATATTCAGACTCCACTAAAATGTCCAAAAATCCCGGACGAGCCCCCACTTATGTTACGACCTGGCTCAAAAGCCGCAACATAAAAAAGGAGAAGAATACCAGAGTGTTAGTGAGAAGAGGGTTTATCTTAAAATGGAATACCAGGTTTGCTAAAATGGATGGTGCCACCAAGGCAAAGACAAGTGAGCTCCCTGGGAAGCTTGCCTCAGGTATGCCTTTATCCACACCTGACTAGGTGTGGCCAATTAGCACCAGCTGAATACATTAAGATGATTAGGGGCTGCAGAGGGACTAATCTTGCAGAAGTCATTACAAAATCAGAATTGATCAGGATTTGGGACAAGCAGTGATGGTGAGCTCCAAGGACTATTAGTGGGCACATAAAAGGTCAAGGACATTACTTACTTTACATTACTTACATTTTGCATTAACAGAATCACAAAGTAATCAAATGTATTTTTAACATTTCTCAATAGGACCCCCAGAATAAAAATAAAAACATTAGGTAATAGAAATTGAAATGCTAGTGGTATTTTGAACAAAACATAATGTACAAATAGGAAACTAACTGTGTGAAAATGGATTCTGTTTTAAAAAAAAAAAAAAAAGTTCAAATACAGCTTCAAATTAAATCAAAAAGGTATTTTCTTCCAGTCCAAAGTAACAAATTTCTAAAGCTTTCAGATGATTCAGTTCATGATTCAATTACAATCGTGGACATGCTCTGGAGACATGCTCTGGAGACATGCTCTGGAGACATGCTCTGGAGTGAGGCTTGCTCTTATCTTTGAGATAATGTCCCCAGCTCCAGCTGATTTTCATGCTGTCATGACTTTAGTCTTTGGCAGGTGTATGAGCCTCTTTTCAGGAGAAACTCATCTACACTAGTTAAACAGAACAAAACAGAAAAGAAAAGACCGTTACAAATCACAATTAATTATATTAAACGTAGAGATTAACTACCTCACATTAGGTTTATTATTCAGAATAAACACTAATATTAATGTGAGCAAAAAACCAAACGAACTAGGAGACAGTGTAGCTGCTCCTACTCCTCATTAGTTATCAAAACTGAAATGGTGTTCGCTTCGTTTGAGAATTTTCCAACAGGTAAGTTAATATCAACATTACTGTACAAACATCAACATTACTGTACAAATATTAACATAAACTAGGTATCAACGCAACGCACTAACTTAACTCCCTAAGACGGACCCATTCAGAGTTGAAATCACAGGGTCCAGGCGTTTTAAATGCTTGTGCACTTTTTGCTGTTTTGGAAGGAAAACTCTGTTTTTCACAGTCTGTGTTTAACTTTATTTGTTTTCTGTGAAATGCTTTCACTTTTTAAAAAAAATCAGTGTTTCCATTTTCTTCTGTGCACCTGTTTTGCCCTTCATGTTACGTTCTTATGCTTAGTATTGGGTGCAGTATTGGCAGACGATATAAGCGACACTACCCCCATAGCTTCCTGTAGTGTATTGCAGTTGCAAAAACATATTTATGTGGTATTAGTATTAGACATGTTGCCATTAAAATTCTGCGTTGATGAATCATTGATTATGCACCTCTAACTTCAACAACACCCAGGAGAAAGCCAGAAACACTGAACAGTTGAAAATGTTAGGCTGCATCAAATCATTCAGTTCTGATGTGAGAAACCATGGGAACAGGCACCTGTCTCAGCCAACACACACATGTGGAGGGAGGAGAGAAAAAAGCACACACCCTACATTCTGATGGGAGGAGCTATGAACAACAGTTACATGTCAATTCAACAACTCTGCACTAGTTGAAAATACTTTTTTATTTGATCTCTGGAAATATTCTAATAATTTGAGAGACTGGATTTACGATTTTTCCTGAGCTGTAAGCTATGATGATTGATATTAAAAATAATAATTTATGTGTAATCATGGAATATACAAAAGTTTACTTTTCCCTATATTTGTATTTCTGTTTTTTTGTTTTTTCCACACAAGACTGCTGTGTTAGTGTTTGTCTTGGCGTGCTTGACCTTTCTAAACATTGAATGTACTGGTCTGACGCCTGTTCTCTGTGAAACACTTAAAGGGATAATGCAACATTGAGTTGGTCTATGTAGTCCTCAGAACAAGTGACTGGTGAGTCCACCCAGTCTGTTTGGGACAGTCTGAGGAAGTTTGAGGAAGCTGAAGTTGGAAATGTGAGTCATGGGAACACTGAGGGCAGTAACAGAACTATGTCTGGCTTTGGACTGAGGCAAATGACCTGGCTCAGACATGTGAGTCATGGCACAGACCTTTGTTATGAAAATGGATGGTCATGGACTGCAGATCACACATTTGACCACTGGTATGAGCTTTGCTCTGCCATTGTCTGAATCTGGAACTCCAAGTAGCTTTTCTGTTTCATAGCTGCAGAACAGAGTGTGGTGCTCTGTGGTTGACGTATATCCAGGACACACTGATGAGAAGTGGGTTACTGGAACAAGAAGGCACGAGCTGGCATGAGTTTATAATAAGGCAAATGGTAAATGGACTGATTCTTATATAGCGCTTTTCTACTCTCCCAGAGTACTCAAAGCGCTCTATACAACATGCCTCATTCACCCATTCACACCCACTTGTACAAGCACTTCTATACGCAAGTGCAAACTAACCTGCATTCACACGCATTCACACTCCGATGAACGCATCGGAGGGCAATTTGGGGTTAGTATCTTGCCCAAGGATACTTGACATGCAGACTGGGGAAGCCAAGGATCGAACCACCGACCTTCCGATCAGTAGCTGAGCTGCTCTACCTGTTGGAATGCGAGTCAAGCCCAGTGGAAGGGGTTGCATGAATAAAATGAGGGACCTATGGAATCTTCGATACCCAGCATCCAGATTGACAGCAAAACAACTAGTAGCTCAGTGTTTCAACATTTGCAAGAAGAAACTGCTCTCATGGCTAGAGATTGACAAAGTTCAAAACAAATACTACAGCAAGAGGAAGCCAGGACGACAGGTCGGATTGGGTACCAAACCCCAAGTGCGATGGAAAAAGGATCATTGAGTGCGAGAGGAACTGACCTGAAAGATTGGATCATGGTAGAGCTTGAAACCTGGATCCTCTGTAGCCGGTTACCAAGATTAAGTGAAGTACCCTCTGAGGATCTACTAGATGATGTCAATGCAGTCCTACGGATAATAGTACTTTGTGGCTGTTTTTAAAAAGAAGCCACAGAGTCGATGTTGCGTAGAGGGGGAGGGAAACTGTTCCACAGTATTGGTTTGGAAAGCGCGATCCCGTGGAATAGTCAGAAGCCCACAATCAGTGTATCTAAGAATCCGGTTTAGAGAGTAAGGGTGAAGAAGCTTGATAATATAAGTGGGGGCCTCTCCTCATAAAGATATAAAAGTAAGAGTATTTTAAACTGATATCTGTACCCAACCGGAAACCAGTGGAAGGACTTCAACAAGGGAGTGAAATGAGTGAATTTATGAGTGTGGGTTAACAGCCTTGCTGCGGTATTTTGGATCACTTGAAGGTGATTTAAAGAAGTCTTTGACAGACAGGAAAAGAGTGCATTACAATAATCTAATCGGGAGGCGATGAAGGCATGGACAAGTATTTCCTGTTTATCTTTGGAGACAATAGTCCTAAGTTTGGCAATATTTCTTAAATGAAAAAGCAGGAGCAAGTCACAGACTTGATATGAGCATCAAAAGACAGAGATTGATCAAAAATTAACCCAAGATTCCGAGCAGTAGCTTTTATCGTGGATGAGAAGTAAGTAAAGTAAGTAAAATTTTATTTATATAGCACATTTCTAGATAAAAGATCACAAAGTGCTTCACAAGGTATAAAACAAAAACAGTTAAAAGTTAACAAAATGCAATTCTAAAAAGATGTGTTTTTAGCTGTTTTTTAAAAGTAATCACTGAGTCTGCAGATCTTAAGTTCTGAGGAAGAGAGTTCCACAGTCTGGCGGCCACAGTGACAAAAGCTCTATCACCCTTGGTTTTCAGCCTTGTATGCTGAATAACAAGTAGGCCCTGAACACAAGACCTCAGGGACCTACTAGGGACATAGGGCTGTAAAAGTTCAATGATGTAGGCTGGTGCTTGTCCTTGAAGAGCTTTAAATGTCAGAACCAGTATCTTAAAATGGACTCTGAATTCAACGGGGAGCCAGTGCAGCTGTATAAGCAATGGTGTTACATGACAGTATTTAGATCTTTTTGTCAGAAGCCTTGCTGCAGCATTTTGGACAATCTGCAGACACTCCAGGGAGTTTATGTTTAGACATGTAAACAGTGAATTACAGTAGTCCAATGGTGATGAAATGAATGCATGAATAACAATCTCCAGTTCAGTATGAGATACTATATGGCTCAGTTTAGAAATGTTTCTTAAATGACAGAAGCAGGACCGAACCAGAGATTTGACGTGGACATCCAGGGGTAAGAGCAGAATCAAAGGTTACCCCTAGGTTCCTGATAGACGATTTCACAAAAGTTGAAAGAGGACCAAGAGCATTCATTATGTTAGGTACATGTCTGTCTGGAGCACATACAAGGACTTCAGTCTTTTCTTCATTAAGTTGTCAGCCATCCAACCTTTGATGGTTTCTAAGCACACATTTAGAATCTGCAGCTTAGAAACATCTTCAGGTTTAAAAGACATATATAGCTGGATGTCGTCTGCGTAGCAGTGGTAGCGAATGTCCTCAAAGGGGCTCAAAATGTGCTGGAGAGGAAGTAGATATATTAAAAACAATAAGGGCCCCAACACAGAACCTTGTGGCACACCATAGGACAGGGACATGGAAGATGACCTGTACTTGGAGACCGCCACAGAAAAGTATCGTTCATAGAGATACGAGGAGAACCACTCTAAGGCAGACCCAGATACACCAACCCAGTATTTCAGCCTTTCAAGTAAAATGTAATGGTCAACGGTGTCAAAGGCTGACGTGAGGTCCAACATTAGGAGTACAGAACACTTTCCTGCATCGTTTTGCATCAGAATGTCACTGGAAACTCTTAAGAAGGGCTGTTTCAGTAGAATGAGCTCTACGAAAGTCAGACTGAAATTTGTCAAAGATATTATGTTTGTCTAAAACTGCTGTAAGCTGCTTAGCCACAACCTTCTCTAATATCTTAGCAATTAACGGAATTTTTGAGATTGGTCTGTAATTGCTAGTGAGAGATGGGTCCAGCATAGGCTTTTTTAACAGGGGGTGTATAACAGCAGTTTTAAAATAAGCAGGGACTTTACCAGATCCCAGTGAGGTGTTAACTATGGTGAGCACACAGGGACCAATAGAGTGGAAGACATTTTTGAATAACGATGCGGGTATAATGTCGAGTGAACAGGAGGATGCTTTTGTTGCATTAACTATTTTTTCCAGCTCTGATAGTGAGACTGGTAAAAAGCTTTCTAAAATGACAGGCCGAGCTGGCGTAGGAACTGACAATGCAGATGCTGATGGGGACAATTTTTTCCTTACATTACTAATTTTTTCTAGAAA
Source organism: Oreochromis aureus (assembly GCF_013358895.1). Taxonomy (NCBI): domain Eukaryota; kingdom Metazoa; phylum Chordata; class Actinopteri; order Cichliformes; family Cichlidae; genus Oreochromis; species Oreochromis aureus. Next base: position 28,883,420 of record NC_052949.1, on the reverse strand, counting down.
GAAAGAAAGAAATGTTTCACAGTCTTCATTAGAAGAAATAATGGCAGCAGGTGGAGCAGGAGTAATAATATCAGTAATAGTGTCAAATAATACCTTAGTATTACCTCTGCTCTTTGCAACCAGATGAGAAAAATAAGCAGCCCTCGCATCTCTAATTGCATTGTTAAAAGAGGCTAAGAGATCCTTTAAGTAAAGGAGATGAACATTTAAATGAGTTTTCCTCCATAAACGCTCAGCTTTACGACAATCACGTTTTATGGAGCGGATGTTGTCATTTAGCCAGGGTAAGGACTTGGAAACAGAAACTGGTCTCATTTTAACCGGACAGATTTCATCTAAAATCGAAAAACAATGGTTATTAAATAGATCTGTTAAGAAATCAACGCCGTTTTGCGGGGATAGAGTTCAATTAAAAGCATCCGAGAAATTCTCCGCTGTGGAGGAATTTATGATGCGTGAGATAATTGTCCGGTGAACAGGAGACAAAGGCTCATGAAAAGACATGTTAAAAAGAATACAGTGATGATCAGAGATAAAAATGTCCTCAGAACAAATAGAATCAATATTCAAACCCAAAGTAAAAACAAGGTCCAGTGTGTGTCCTTTGTTATGGGTGGGGCCTGACACATGCTGGGTAAAATGAAAAGAATCCATAATGTTGGTAAAACCTCTGGCAAAGAGGTCAGAGTCATCATCAACATGCATGTTAAAATCCCCAACTAAAAGCAGTCTGGACAACCTCATAGTAGAGGACAGGAAGTCGCTAAACTCCGATAAAAACAAGCTATTTGGGCCGGGTGGACGATACACCACAGCACAATAAAAAGGATCCTTACTTCCGATTTTAATCAGCTGTAGTTCAAACGAAAAAAAGTGAGAACAGAGAAGGGACCCAGATGTTGTCTGATTTGGGGCTTGATACTCTCTAGAGCAAGAATTAAACACATAGTCTTGTCTGGGTTCAGCTGCAGAAAATTTATTGCCATCCAACCTTAAATTTCCTTAAGACAGTCCATTAGAGTGGATAATTTGTCTAGTGTGCAAGGTTTAAAAAGATGTATAATTGGGTATTGTCTGCTTACAGATGGTAGGAAATAATTTTGAAACTACTAATGATAAGGCCTAAAGGCAGAATATTTAATGAAAATAACAAGGGGCCTAAAACCGATACTTGTGGAAAACTGCATGAAAATTCAGCTACATCTGACTGAAAGTTTCCTACTGAAACCAAAAGTGATCTGTCCGCCAGAAATGAGGTGAACCATTTTAGGACGGGTCCAGATATCCCTACCATATGAGTTAAGCGGTGGATTAACATCAGATGATAAACGGCATCAAAGGCTGAGCTAAGGTCTAGTACAGGGGTCTGCAACCTTTTACACCCAAAGAGCCATTTGGACCCGGTTTCCACGCAAAAGAAAACACTGGGAGCCGCAAATACTTTTTGACATCTAAAATGAAGATAACACTGTATATATTGTTTTTTATCTTTATGCTTTGTGTGAACAACTAAGGTGTGCTGTTTATGAAACCCATGAAGTGCTACAGAGAAAATTAAATTATATTTATGTAATCAACACATTTTGAACTCTTAAAGAAATATAACAAAAGGAAAGACACCAACCTGAACTAAAATGATCCATGTAGCAAACAAAAACTGTTGTCAGCCGCCACCCTTATATCGCCTTTGGGCTGTTGGAGCCTTGACCTGACTCTTAAAAAATAATTGGACAAAAGCACTATGCTGCTAAAAGATGAAAAATAGATATTTGCAAAATTCTGCCTAAATATGTATTTTACCTGGTTAATGTGTGCGGCGGGGCGTGGTTTGCAGCGCCGCTGCAGGGGAGGCGGACGCACCTGAGCGACACCCGCAAATCATGCCTCGCTGCCTTTACGTCTGCGCTATCTGTGCTGTTGTGTTGTTGGTGGTGTATGTCGGGCTGTGAGCTGAAAAGCTACAGCCGGCTGTATGCGTACAGCAACCGTGTGTGAAAAGTGCTCAATAAAGAGATGCTCAAAAGCATGCTCATGGAAACATCGTCGGGTCTGCCGTGATTTGTTTACAATGGGACTTCTGCTCCTGAACCTCTGCGCACAGAGTCCGCAAATCGGGCTATACTGAAGTCAGTTTACGCAGGACTGTAAGCTGTCATCTGTGAGGCGTGGCGGTGTTTGTCTTTAACATAGTTCACGGTGGAGAACAGCTGCTGACATAATGTGGATCCGAAGATCCATAATTGGCCTACCTGGGGTTGAAAGTCTCGATAAATGCACGGCGTTTCGGCGGGTATACCGGCTTCCACGAGTGTGACGCTTATTTGAGCGATGAAAAATAATAGAATATAATTTTATTTTTATATTTCAATATCACAATAATCTTCCAATTTAGAACTACGAGTTTAAAAGAACTAACATAAATAAAATACACTTCAGCTAAATACTTCTAATTTATTTGCCCAAACCACGTGGAGCCACAGTATAAGGACTAAAGAGCCGCATGCTCTTTAGTTCTACTAGACCAGGGGTCGCAGGTTGCCGACCCCTGGTCTAGTAGAACAAGGACTGAGCAATTGCGTCTGTCCGCGGCCATCGAAAGGTAATTTGTGACTTTAAGGAGAGCTGTTTCTGTGGAGTGTAACTTTCTAAAACGTGATTGAAAGTTATCAAGAACATTATGCTTCTCCAGTGTCTTCTTTACTTGTGACCAAATGGCTTTTTCTAATATTTTAGAAATGAAAGGAAGTTTTGAGATGGGTCTGTAGCTTGTCTGTAGTGTCGGATCCAGGTTAGGCTTTTTCAGCAGAGGTTGAATAACCCCCTGTTTAAAGCACCTGTGGACAGAGCCAGATAGCGGGGAACAATTTATCAATGAGACCACAGAGAGCCCAATGGTGTCAAAAACTTTAAGAAACAGAGAAGTAGGTAAGACATCTGCTGGACTCGTTGAGGGTTTCATTTGAGTTAGTATTTCAGATAGATATTTAAAGAAAGTGGGTGAAAAGATTCCATAATTATGGTTTGTGGGAGATCACGGTTGAAGAGGCTATTTAAGGGGGTTATATTTCCTCTTACCTCACTGATCTTATCTTGGAAAAGCTTAAAAAGTCATTGCAATCCATATCTGAGAAGACTGGTGTGCACGGAGTTGGAGGAGAGACGTTGCTATTCATTGAATCGAAGAGAACCTTAGGATTTCTTTTTCCTACTGCGAGTAGTTTGGAGAAATAAGTGGCCCTGTGATCCAGGGCGGGATTTAACAGAGCTGCCTTTTCTGATTTTAAGAGGAGCTACTTTATCTAGAATTTTTAGACATTGTGAATTGCAGGAGGCCACATGCCATTTCATATCATCCATTTCAGGTAGATTAGATTATTATCAAACAATTCCACAAATTCTTCCACCACAGAGTCAGTAATTAGATGTGAATGCTTCACATTAACAGAGGGCATAGTGTCATAGATAAAGGAGAGATTAAAGAAAAGATATTGTTGATGGCTAATAAAAATGTCCTCATGACGGACTGGTCCGATATCCAGACCCAGTGACAGAATGAGATCCAGGGTGTGGCCACAACTGTGTGTTGGCCCAGTCATATTTTGGGTCTAAGAGATTAAGAAAGTCAGGAGCGGCGTGGCATGAACTGTCATCGACATGGAAATTAAAATCCCCCAGCAGAAGGATTGTTTTCTTGTTTCTTGTTGTCGTCTTGTTTTGGCAGTATGTGCTCTACCTAGCCTAGCACTTGGTGACAGAGAAACCATATATGACCACAAAATGCAGTACATTTTCACTATGCTGAAATAAAGGAAGACTTATCAATTAAGTCAGTGTCTTTTAGCTTTGTTTACATTTTGAAGCCTTAACGGTGGAGTTTTGATAATCTCGTGCTTTTTGCTTTTTTTTCTTGACCGAATCGTGTAGGCAGAAGTTAGCAGGAAAGTTTGTGTGAAAAACCACTTCTAACACACAGCATCTACATTAAATAGCAGTTGTATTATGATTTCACAGAAAATCTCAGATGGAGAAGAATGTTTGATGGCTGAAGTGGGACAAATGATGAATACATTTACATTTGAATCCTAATTTCCCAGTGACTTCAAGCAGGGTAGTCACAGACAACCAAACATGTAGCCAGGGGCCTTATGACACCCAGGTCTCGTGTATTTTGTTTAACAGGTTTCTATAGAGTTTCTATAGTTTGAGGGGATAGGTTAATTGGATAATCGAAATTGTCACTAGGTGTGAATGTGCGAGTGAATGTGAGTGTGAATGGTTGTCTGTCCCTGTGTGTTGGCCCTGTGACAGACTGGCGACCTGTCCAGGGTGTACCCCGCCTCTTGCCCTATGACAGCTGGGATAGGCTCCAGCGCCCCCCGCGACCCTGAAAAGGATAAGCGGAAGCGAATGGATGGATGGAAGGTTTCTATAGACATTAGTGAAGCTAATGTTTTGGTACTGCTAGTAACCCTTTTTCCTCCTAGTAACCCTTATACTGCTACTTGTGTATTGGTGCAAGAAAAAACATGAGAGACACTGTACTTTTTGGAAGGCAACTGGACTGATTAATAAAGCCATGTATCTGATGGTGTGATTCATCTCTGAATTGTGGCTGGAGAACATGCTTATGGAAGAAGACAGGTTTTGATTGTGTTAAATAGTAGAATATCAATACAGGGAGTGCAGAATTATTAGGCAAATGAGTATTTTGTCCACATCATCCTCTTCATGCATGTTGTCTTACTCCAAGCTGTATAGGCTCGAAAGCCTACTACCAATTAAGCATATTAGGTGATGTGCATCTCTGTAATGAGAAGGGGTGTGGTCTAATGACATCAACACCCTATATCAGGTGTGCATAATTATTAGGCAACTTCCTTTCCTTTGGCAAAATGGGTCAAAAGGAGGACTTGACAGGCTCAGAAAAGTCAAAAATAGTGAGATATCTTGCAGAGGGATGCAGCAGTCTTAAAATTGCAAAGCTTCTGAAGCGTGATCATCAAACAATCAAGCGTTTCATTCAAAATAGTCAACAGGGTCGCAAGAAGCGTGTGGAAAAACCAAGGCGCAAAATAACTGCCCATGAACTGAGAAAAGTCAAGCGTGCAGCTGCCAAGATTCCACTTGACACCAGTTTGGCCATATTTCAGAGCTGCAACATCACTGGAGTGCCCAAAAGCACAAGGTGTGCAATACTCAGAGACATGGCCAAGGTAAGAAAGGCTGAAAGACGACCACCACTGAACAAGACACACAAGCTGAAACGTCAAGACTGGGCCAAGAAATATCTCAAGACTGATTTTTCTAAGGTTTTATGGACTGATGAAATGAGAGTGAGTCTTGATGGGCCAGATGGATGGGCCCGTGGTTGGATTGGTAAAGGGCAGAGAGCTCCAGTCCGACTCAGACGCCAGCAAGGTGGAGGTGGAGTACTGGTTTGGGCTGGTATCATCAAAGATGAGCTTGTGGGGCCTTTTCGGGTTGAGGATGGAGTCAAGCTCAACTCCCAGTCCTACTGCCAGTTTCTGGAAGACCCTTCTTCAAGCAGTGGTACAGGAAGAAGTCTGCACCCTTCAAGAAAAACATGATTTTCATGCAGGACAATGCTCCATCACACGCGTCCAAGTACTCCACAGCGTGGCTGGCAAGAAAGGGTATAAAAGAAGAAAAACTAATGACATGGCCTCCTTGTTCACCTGATCTGAACCCCATTGAGAACCTGTGGTCCATCATCAAATGTGAGATTTACAAGGAGGAAAACAGTACACCTCTCTGAACAGTGTCTGGGATGCTGTGGTTGCTGCTGCACGCAATGTTGATGGTGAACAGATCAAAACACTGACAGAATCCATGGATGGCAGGCTTTTGAGTGTCCTTGCAAAAAGGTGGCTATATTGGTCGCTGATTTGTTTTTGTTTTGTTTTTGAATGTCAGAAATGTATATTTGTGAATGTGGAGATGTTATATTGGTTTCACTGGTAAAAATAAATAATTGCAATGGGTATATATTAGTTTTTTGTTAAGTTGCCTAATAATTATGCACAGTAATAGTCACCTGCACACACAGATATCCCCCTAAAATAGCTAAAACTAAAAACAAACTAAAAACTACTTCCAAAAACATTCAGCTTTGATATTAATGAGTTTTTTGGGTTTTTCAATAATAAAATTATTCCTCAAAAATACAACTTGCCTAATAATTCTGCACTCCCTGTATTTGCTTTTCACTAAGGAATAACAAAGGTGTGAACTAGAGGATTTATCTTTGAACATGCCCTCTTTTCTCCTCTCTCAAACTTTTACTTTCGAGCTGGATCATCTACCTCTATCTCCTGTGTCTCCTCCAGCCACCAAGTGTCAACGGGCCTTCTGGCTGCACGCCGGTATTGACAGGATGAAGAGGTTCAGGCGGCATGGTCAAGAGTCCCAGAGGGATCGGCTAAAACAGGAACTCTTTGCGTTTAATAAGGCAAGTAAATTAGACCTTATCACACAATTTCAACCACATCACTACAGATGGCAATGTGAGTGATGAGGAGAAGAAGAAGAAAAAAAACATTCACAAGACTCTGAACTATCTGCAGTCATAATATGCATTCAAGTGACCAGGTTACTTAGCAGAAACAGAAAATAAAAGTAACCAGAACAAGATCAAATAAACTGTTTACTTTAAATTTATATATTAGTTTCCTTTTCTCTCATTTTTTCTGTGTAACTGTATCATGGCAGAGCAATAGTATACAGATAGGTGCAGCTCAAGGCTACAACAGATTTTCACAGGTAGAAATGACCTTATTTGGAGTCCAAAGGACCGCTGTGTTTCCATTTTCCTTAGACTTTGGATGGAACCCTTCTAAATTTACAGTAATTCTCTATTTTTCTCTCATTCAAATCCTGCCTCTATTTATCGCCTTTTTTATTTTCAGTTGTTGTGAATGTGCATACTTTGACAGACAAAAAATGCTGACATGAGAAACCAATGCTTGTCCTAAAAAATGCAGTCAATAAAAAATAATGTTTAGCATCAGCATTGCAAAATAAGGATCCATCAATCTGATCTTAGCGAAAGCAGAAACCATGGCATCACTATATGATATTCAGAATGTATGACATTTTCGAAAAACGTATGGACCTGGGGTTTTTTGGGGTGATTTTTGTCTGTACATCACCGTGGTCCCTTTAAATCAAGGAACACAGGCGTGATTGAAGACGTGCAAGCACTCAGCTTTAATTCAAGGGCTTTAACAAAAATATTGACTTAACTGTTATGGAATACGGCCATTTTTATACATGGTCTCCATTTTTAGTACTCTAGTGTTCAGAATGTAATTCCAAAAATTATCATTGTTCAAATACTTAAGAACCTGACTAATCTCAGATAAGAATATATACATTTCAGACAGAATGTCACCAGGTAAATTTATGAAAGTGCGTTGCCTTTAAGAATCCATACAAATCCCAAACTTTGAACTCTAACCAGCGTAGGTATCCATCTTAAGTAACCATAACGATCTAATTAGGTTGATCCTAACATGAATAATATTATAGCCCTCTGGTTTTTCTAATCCCCTAATCCACTAACAATAACCAAGTGACAATGAAGAAGCTTAGTGGAGAAAGCAGTGTCACCTGATTATTTCAGTGCCTCTAAACCAGGGGTGTCAAACTTACAAACTTACTGTCTAGGGCTGCTCAATTAATCGAATTTTAATCTCGATTACGATCTGGGTTTTCAACGATCATTAAAAATGACTGAGCCGATTATTAGCACCAGAAGTTATTTGGAGAGGAGAGGATAATGGCTGCTGAAGAAAGAATGCCGTTGGCTGAAAAGAGAGGTAAAACGACTTCAGTGGTGTGGAAACCAATGTTCCCTCTAAGCTGCGCACGTGCGCAATTGCGCACTGCTGGCACGGTCTCTGCGCACAGAAAATCTGCGTTGCGCACAAAAAAAAATCTAACCTGAATTGAAATTAAAATTAAAACTTGAACAATTCTGTTTTGCAGTGTTAGTCAGTGAGTGACTGGCTGCTCCTGTATGGGATTAGAACGATGCCACCTTATCCTTTAGTCCAGCCAATAATGCGAGTCACATTCGTATATACGCAGCCAATCAACGTCACTGACAGGCTATGACAGCGTCCTTATGTGCCGACACCGGTGTTTTAGCTAGCAAAGCGGCGTGGCTGATGTGCAGTGAAGCCACATTAATGACCAGTGTTGGGCAAGTTACTTTGAAAAAGTAATTAATTATAGTTACTAGTTACTTCTTCAAAAAAGTAACTGAGTTAGTAACTGAGTTACAATATTCTAAAAGTAATTAATTACTTGAAAAGTAACTATTGCGTTACTTTAAAAAAAACGTTTAACCCTCTGGGGTCCAGGGTATAATTGGCCATTTTTAACTACATTTTCCCTTTTAAAAACTATTTACTTTGCCTTGTTTGGTATCATCCTTTTCAGCACAACCTCACGTGTCTGAATTTACAGTTATGTTTTCATTTTGACATACTGTATTAACACAATTGATTTAAAATCAGACAAAAAACATAAAATCAGAGTAGAAACAGTTATATTTTTACTGTAACAACCACAAACATGTTTAATGAATCACATTTCATAACTTTAAATGCAAATATAAATTGTCAATTTTAAAATCATATGCACAAGTTTTGCAAACAACAAAGTTATTTGCAGCCATTTACCTTTTACCTTGATTTTTTAAATAACCATTTCAAACTATTTACAGAACAATCAGCTGTTCTGCATTCAATAAGATGCCACACAAATTGTTTGTGCCACTCCAAAAAAATAATTTCTGTCCACTATAAAGGAGAACATCACAGCCTGATACCTGCAGGTCTGACAGCAGCAGGTGTATCACTCCTGTTTCTACCTGGAGACAGCAGTCGCCTCATTGTTCTGACACACAACACAAAACTATCCACAACACTACACACTAACTACACAAGACAACACATTAACTACACACTCCAAACACGCTAAACATCACAAATCTCTCACATCTCAAAACAAGCACTCTCGCTTTTTCTGCTGTTTCTCTCTCTCTCCCTCCGTCACTCCTAAAACTTCCCCTGTTTTGTTTTTTTGCTCATAAGCAGAGCGCGCTAACGTGGCGAAACTATTCAGGAAAAAAACGCTGCGTATATCTTTTTTATCATGACTCTGGTTTTACGTGGCCTATCAACACAATTTATAAACTGGTATATATCACCTTGTTGCTTTGTCTTTAAGTGGTCATGTGATTGGCTTACCACGACTACTTTATTCTTCCTCAGTCAAACAGCAGCACTCATGCCATTGTTTTGCCCCCTTAGCTCCAGGTGTTGTGCTAGACAGTGATCGTGATTACCGTCCGCGGGAGCGCACAGCTGCTTAAAGCTGTAGCGTCCAGATTACTTACAGCTACTTCCGTGCAACTGATATAAGATGCGGTAAGCTGAACACAGCTTCAACCATCTGTTTGTTGAAAAATAGTAACGGACCGCATTTTCTTGTTAGTAACGGTAACGGCGTTGTAACGATAGGAATAGTAATTAGTTAGATTACTCGTTACTGAAAAAAGTAACGACGTTATTCCCATCACTGTTAATGACAACGTGTACAACCATTGGAGATGTGAGCAGGACAGACGGAACAACTGACGGGAAAAGTGTGGACTTTATACCAGTTTTTAAATTGTGTTGATAGGCCACGTAAAACCAGAGTTATGATAAAAATATATGCAATGTTTGGTTTTCTTCCTGAATACTATCGTTATTTATATTTACTGCGGGAAGAAAGCGGTAAAATGGCGTTTTATAAGGAAAACGCCGAAAGCACTCTCTGCCTGTGAGCAAAAACAAAACCAAAAACCCTCACCCTTTCCTATTGGTCGAGAAAAAAGTACCGTGTCGACCAATCAAAAATGATATGGCAGCGTGGCATCTAGTTGTTAAGAAACGGGGAAGTTTTAGGAGTGACGGCGGTGTTCTGAGATGTGAGAGATTTGAGACGTTTAGCGCAAATCTTGTGTAGTTAGTGTGTAGTTAGTGTGTAGTGTAGTCAATAGTTTTGTTGTGTGTGTCAGAACAATGAGGCGGCTGCTGAATGTTACAGGTGTTACAGCAGTGATACATCTCCTGTTGTCAGGCCTGCAGGTATCAGGCTGTTGTTCTCCTTTTCTCATAGTGGACAGAAATTATTTTTTGGAGTGGCACAAATAATTTGTGTGGCATCAGATTTGATGCAGAACAGCTGATTGTTCTGCAAATAGTTTGAAATGTTTATTTAAAAAAACGCCTTGGCTGCATTAAAAAAATAAATAGCTGCAAAAACTTTGTTGTTTGCCAAACTGAGTTACTTTTTTGAAGTAGTAACTATATAATTAATTGCCCAACATTGGTCATTATATACTGTATTTGGCAGACAGAGTTACAGACTCTCTCCCAGACCACAGACTCATAATACAAGTCAGAGCTTTATGAAAAAAAAGAAAAGAAAGAAAGTTGTGTTTTCAAAATTGGAGTTCAAGTTATTTTTACTTCCAATAGTGTTAACATACTACACAGGTCATGAACAGGATTTTTTTAAATTTTCACTGTAAGTGGGCTAAAGCAGTTAATTAAAAGTAGTCTAACATAAATGTAAATGCTGTAATTTGATTATTTTAATAAACCATGTAACTTGGATGGATTAGATGCTGGCGTGACCACAGTGCACACGTCTGATGTCGCTCACAGTGGTCCAAGGGATCGCTCAGCGAGTTAGTGTGTTCGCTCAGACACATGAAATATTTGAGGGAGCATTGGTGGAAACATTATGGGTTCGTGGAGTCAGACGTGGATCAAATATTGTGCAGTATTTTGAAGTTCACTAAACATAGATGTTTACATTTTTCATTTATTTTTTTATATTGCAAACATTTGCACTGTAATCAATATTTGCACACTGTCAAAAAATAATATAAAATAATCTTTAAAGCCATTATTCAATACATTGTTATTGTTAAATAAATATCGTCAAATAATCGAGATATCAATTTCAGTGAAAATAATCGTGATTATCATTTTTGCCGTAATCGAGCAGCCCTAGTCTACGATACAATTAGTGTGTGAATGTGAGAGTGAATGAATAGTGGAATTGTAAAGCGCTTTGGGAGCCTAGAAAAGCGCTATATAAAAGCAATACATTATAATTATATATAACCCGCAGGATCATTTCATATGTCAGTTATTAATGTGGAAGCTGAATCTTCAGCCCTGTTGAGAATCCATCCCGGCAGCGGTGGAACTTTATTTTTGATGGGTACACCATGTGGCCAATCACATGCAAAGACAGACAAGGAAGGGGGCGGATGTTCCAAAGACAGCAAGTGTAGTGGTATAGGCCAGGTACATGGAGAGACAGGAGAGTCGGATTTAAATGCTGGCAAGTCATTGTGGAGGTAATTTTATTAAAACAGTGAATTTAAAAAAACTGCTCCCTTGAAAAAGACTAAATTTACAGTTCAGTATTGAATATTAAATTAAAAAACTGTACACAAAATGTCTTTGAATGGCAGAGATGCAGACATGTCTGCAGTCATAGGTTTTACAGCTTTTACAGTTATATTTCTACTATAGAAATGTCTTCTTTTTTTTTTTTTTACAACTACAGTTTAAAAAATGGTCATATAAAAAATCTATTAAATATATAGCTTATTTACACTGTGAGAAAGGGGAGTTTCACTGGTTGGGGCCACTTAAGATCAAAGTGGGCTGTATGTGGCGAATAGACACTGCACTCATTTTATTTTACAGATAATTGTAACCATAATGATGACACACTTTCTGTATATAAGATGCTTGTGCCCTGCAGAAATAACACCTATATATGTGTAGACACAGGTGTTCATTTCAGTGTTTTGTTTGACTAATAATTATCGTCATAGTTTTGATCTTTTTCTGATGAAAAAACACAATTTTATTGACGAATAAAAACAAGATGAAGATGTACTGGAGAGAAGAGGTCCAATCAGAATGAATTGTGTTGTGTATAAGGGATGATGATCCAGTTAGAAGTTATCTTCTTGTGCAAAGTTAGACATGCACAATTTGATCTGCCGCTGACAGACAAGGTTGGGCGAGCTCCCCGTCTCATGAAAAAACAACAACAAATGCCAGAGTAATCATATGGACACCAGCCTGATTATGGACATGTCAAGGAAAATCAGACGCTTCGCAAACCGCGTAGAGCAACTTTCACTGAATAAAAACACAACAAACTTTTATACTTTCTATTTTTGTCAAATGAATTAGTCTACAACAATCTTATGATATTTAGTCAACTAAAACAAAATTATGACTAAAACAAAATCAAAATTTGCATCAAAATTACCACTGTAACATTTATGTATACTTTTACATGTCCAATCTGACATGTTGCTCTCATATACTCATCCCTCCTGGTCCCTCCTAAAAAAATAAATAAATAAAAAAAACCCTAGCTTCGCTTCCTATCTTTTTGTCAATGCCACCATCTAACCAAACTATACACCATAGCAATAATATAAGCTGCAGTATTCTGACAGAGGCTTTCTCCTGACTGATTTATCCTCAGCAATCAGGCGTGTTTTCAAAACTAAGAATTCTAATGCGACCCGCAAGCTTGGCACAAAGACATCTAGATGCTGTGATAGTGGCTGTTTGTTGGGTGTCATAGGTTTCCATTGTGACACATTCCCATTATAGCTCGTTCTGTGGCTGAAGATTGCTTCCAGTAAACAACAACACTTAAGGCACTTTGATTTGTGTTCTCTTTTCTTTGTTGTAATCTTATTTTAACTTTATGATTTCCTCCCAACATTGATTTGCTGTGTGGATGACCCTAGTAGTTATGAGTAAAGGCTTTTATTTTTTATTTTTTTATTTTTTTTTTATTTTTTATTTTTTTTAACCCCTCAGCCGTAGAAAACTGATTAGGTGTTGTCGTCACTCTGCCTGGCGGGTTGGCAGGCGGTGTGGATTGTTGTGAATGCGATAATGCGAGAAAAATTGAAACCATAGGTGTATCTACTAAAGTTAGACCAGTTTGAATCTCAGTGATCTTGAACTCGATGTCAAGTTTTGTAAATGTGATAACTCAAAGGAAGTCACGTAGGATTTATTTTTACCACTCCCTGCCACCAGTATTTTTGCATTTAGCTTTGAGTCAAATTCTTATTTTTGCTCCTGCATATACAGACTGATATCGGCCGCAGCCTAGCAGAGTATCTCAGATGTGCAAACATGTCCGTGGGTTCTACACTTAATTTTCCATACCAGTAAAACCTCCAGTAAAATTGTGATTATATTGGACTGGGGAGCCAGTGGAATAAATATAAATATTAGACACTGCTGCTGACTGTTAAACTGATTAAATTCATTAGCTAGCATTTATTGAGATGTATGAGGGCATTTCTTGAAGTTGGTATTGTTTTGTACACTCTTGTCTCTGTCCTTGGCTCTTTTGTCAAAGTTCTTTCTCACCCTCATCTTTTCACTCTCATCCTCAGACAGTGGAGCATGGATTCCCCCACCAGCCCAGTGCTCTGGGCTACAGTCCCTCCTTGAAGCTGCTGGCCATTGGCACTCGCTCCGGGGCTATCAAACTGTATCCATCATTCTGTTAAATGTTCAGTTTCTATGCCATATGTTAAAACAAGACCTAGAGTGTGATTAAAGTGATGGGTGGGTTCTTTTACATTTTGAGAGAAGCCAATTGAGTCTAAAACCAGATTAAATGCCATGTTGAGGCTGTCGTTTTTAGCATCTACATGGATGTTAAAGTCACCCACATAATTACTGAGCTGAGCACTAAATCAGATAAAAAGTCTGAGAAATCAGACATAAACCCTGTGTAAGGCCCAGGTGGACGACAGATAACTAATAAGACCGTTATTTGAGTTTTTCACCTGGGATGGACAAGGCTGAGCATCAGGCTTTTAAATTAATTAAAAGTCTGTCTTGGTCTTTGGTTGATTGATAGGCTGGTGTGGAAAATTGTTGCCACAGCTCCTCTGCCTGTGCCTCGAGTTTTCAGATAGTTAGAATGAGTCAGGGGTGTTGATTCATTTAAGCTAACATAATAATCCTGCTGTGTAACCAGGTTTCTGTAAGGCAGAGTAAATTAATTTGTTGATCAATTATTAACTCATTTACTAACAAAGACTTGGAAGAGAGAGACCTAATATTTAATAATCCACATTTCACTCTTTTACTCTTTGGTGCAGCTGTGGATACTGTATTGTTCTTTCTTTGTGATTTTTTTTTTTTAATGTTTAAGTCATTTTTGCTGGTTTTTACAATAATAATAATAATAATAATCATTAATAATAATAATAATAATACATTTTATTTGAGGGCTCCTTTCAAAAAACCCAAGGTCACCTTACAAAAGAACAAAATTAATAAAAGGAGCAATAGTCATAAAATACATAAGTTACAATTGCAAAACAGAACTTGACAACAGATAAAATCAGCACTAAAGCGAATAAGCCAGTTTGAACAGATGTGTTTTGAGCTGTGACTTAAATATCGGAAGAGAGTCTATGTTTCATATGGCTGGAGGAAGAGAGTTCCAGAGCAGTGCGACTGAAGGCTCTGTTCCCCATAGTGATAAGATGTGCGGACGGAACAGTAAGATGAATAGCAAATGAGGATCTGAGAGGGCGGGAAACAGTGGTTATATGAAGCAGGTCACACAAATAGGAAGGAGAAGATTTATGGATACACTTGTATGTGAGAAGTAAGATTTTAAAGTTTATCCTGGCTTCTATGGGCAACCAGTGAAGCTGCTGAAGAACTGGGGTAATATGAGCTCTTGACGGCGTACGAGTTATGACCCCGAGCTGCAGAGTTTTGAAGAAGTTGGAGTTTATGAAGGGACCTTTTAGGGAGACCAAATAAGAGGGAATTGCAGTAATCAATACGGGACGTAATAAGACTATGGACAAGGATGGCAGCAGCATGGGGAGTAAGGAAGGGACGGAGTCGTTTAATATTACGTAAGTGGAAGTATGCAGACTGGATTATGTAATTAATGTGAGACTGGAATGAAAGAATATTATCAAGTATGACACCCAAACTCTTAACCTGAGGGGAAGGAAGGGTGGGAGAACTTTCAGTGTTAATGGAAAATCTGTGGGATTTGGTTAAGATGTACCAGCAAGTAAAACTTCAGTTTTATTTTTGTTAAGTTTAAGAAAATTGGAGGAGAACCATGATCTAACCTAAAAATTTGTTTTTTGTCTGTTTGGGAGCTGACACAGTCTCTATGGAGATGGGTTTTGGGGCGTAACAGGAGGAGAGAAGCTGCAGGGAGTCGTGTAAGACTGCAACTCCGCTTCCTGGTCCCAACTCTGGATAGAAATGATATTATTTATAGTCACGAGGGAGAGTTGGGGGCAGGAAACGTTTTCTTTTTCCTAAGAGGGGGAATAGAAAGTAATTGAGAAGCAATGCTCTAGCTTAACCTGTCTCAGAACAGAATTGCCAATTACCAGAGTCTGATCCCCGGCAGATGTGTCGCCAAGTGGGGAAAAGCAGTTAGACACATGAACAGGTTGGTGGTGTACCTGGGCCTTCTGTTTAAGACTAAACTTCCTCCTCACCGTCACCTAGCCATCTTGTTTCCCCGGCTGCTCTGGACAGTCTGCCAGGGGAGCGCTAGCTACCTTAGGCTGCACTGGCTACTGTGGCCTGCATAACTATGGGTTTTCCAAGGGTGTGAAGCCAAGTCTCTAATTCAGTGATCTTGGCCTCCAGAGCTGCAAACAGGCTACATTTAGTACAAGTAGCATTACTGCTAAAGGAGGCCGAGGAGTAACTAAACATCTGACACAATGAGCAGGAAAGTGTAGGAGGGACAAGTGAAGAGGTCATGCTGCTAGCAAATCCTTAAAGACACAGTGAGTGAATACACAGAGTGTGTGCTTCGGATAAAGCATGTGAAGATTACACTATGAAATAAGAAGTTATCTATTAGTTTTTAATTAAATTGCTACACAAAACCACCACTGTGTGTTGGACTCTAATTCCCTTCACATTGTATCTTGGCGTCCCCTCAAACACTTAGATACCTCCCTGAATTTGGGACTTAAATTTTAGGATTTCTCTGTGTAAAATACACCATATCTCACTAAATGTACATTAGCTTAGCTCTTCCCAGTTTGCTAGTATGTTAGTATCACTGCAGCTATGATAAATGTAGTCTGTGCTTAACCATTGTTCAGATATGGATCTCCGGGTGTGGAGTTCATGGGGCTACATGATGAAAATGCTGCTGTCACACAGGTGCACTTCATGCCCCACCAGGTAATGTTTGATATAAATCACACAACATAGAATGCCAGCAGCATTTAGGTTTTTTGCGCTTGTACTATAGTGCTGTTCACAATAGTGTGTCTCAGGGAATACATTTTGTTATATCTCTGATTATTTGTAACTCTTATGTAGGTTGAGCTGGTGACTTTGCTGGATGACAACAGTTTGCACATGTGGACTTTAAGAGGACACAATGGACTTTCAGAACTTCTTGAAATAGGACGCTTCACACTGACTGGACCACCTGGGTAAACCACATATTTCCACCTGTCATTTTCCTTTCTCCACAGTAACCTTTTTGAGAAATGGCCTAGTTTTATTTGACTTGCTAAGCTAAGTAAAGCCAGGTAAAGAAGAGAGATGAATATGTAGAATTTGCTTAGCAACTTCTATGTCCTGTGACCTGTACAACTAAGTGATGCCACCTTTCTCCTTCCTCCTCCTCTCAGTGCCCCCCCAAGTGTGACCAGAGTGACAGCAGTACTGGCCCACTCCTCAGGTGAGCTGCTGCTGTTGGGGACAGAAGGTGGACATGTATTTGTAGTTGAAGTTCCAGGATTCAGAGAGCTGGAAGAGAGAAACATCAGCCTTGACCAAGTTTCCAGCAGGTAGGCAAATTAAAACACATTACAGACTGTCGCACACTATTATAGAGTGTCACAATATGCTGCTAAGAACTATGACGGTTGTTAGTTTCTGCAACGTAGGCATAGAAGAAAAAGTGAAACTGCTACAGTTACTAGAGAGAGTTTTTTCTGTTTGAAAGCACCTATTGTTGCACTTTGTTTAGTTTTGTTGTTTTAAAAAAAAAAAATTCTGCTAGGGACAAGAAATGTCCTTCTTGTCACATAAAATATTGTATTTGGCTACTGTTTGCACTCGTGGCTGAATGCTGGATAGAGCAGATTGTAGCTCAGTGCTACAGTTTGTCTGTGGAAATTTACATATTTCAGTCACTTTCAGAGCATGTATTACAGTGGAAATGAGCACTCTGTATCAGTCTGTTCACTTCAAGTGTTTAAATAAATGTTACTGCTAAACTGCTGTCACACAGTATAATAGAATATATTGCCTGTCATCCCCTGTGCGTCAATAATATAGACTGCTATTCACTTGAGTTATTTCCTCTGCTTGTTGTGTACAGCATACCCGATGACTACATTGGTCGCAGAAATCTAGAACACGTTGAGGCCTTGCAAGAGAACCCGGTCGATCCAGATCAGGTCATTATTGGCTATGGACGTGGCCTCATGGTCATCTGGGATTTGGAGAAAAAACTTGCTATCCAGCACATTCCTGCCACACAGGTATCTGTCATTTAACGTGCGCCTGAACAGAATACCAGCTGCCATTAAATAAACTTACTGAATACTGTGTAATCTAACCATAGCAACTGGAGAGTGTTTGTTGGACTGAGGACGGAAAGTACATTCTGAGTTCACACAGCGATGGAAGCTATTGTCGATGGATGGTGGGGGGGCAGGACATGAACGAGGAAGAGAAATCAGACATTCCTTATGGTAAAGAGGAAGCTCTCCACCGTTTTATTAATCACAAAGTAAAAGGGTTTAGGGCTCATGGTTACTTGTGTTTTATAATTGCAGGACATTTTCCCTGCAAGGCCATTTCTAAAATAGTTCAGCTCCCTACAGAAGAAGGGTAAGATGACGTCATCCACCAGTGAAATAAATTTTTTTGTCAGCTTCCTTCAGTGAAAGTGGCGTCGTCACCTTTCTAATGTTTAACTTCTCAGATATGTTATGTGAGCCGTTGTTACACATTAATCACTGAACAAATGGAACTGAACTTGAACCTTGTGTGTACGTATGTTTGCGTGTTTCTGTAGGCCTCCATTCCTGCTGTTCAGTGGTGGTATGCCCAGGGCCAGTTATGGGGACAGACACTGTATTACAGTGATCCATGGTAAAACACACGTGGCCTTGGACTTTACCTCCAGGATCATCGACTTCTTCGTCATTAGAGATGGACCGCAGCGCACAGGCAAGCCACACACACCAACATACTCAGTTACTGGCAACAAAATTACAGCACATTTAAATATGGGACTCTTAAAGGATTTGACACTATTGAATGTTCCCCATTCTCTCATGTTGTCAGGTCCTATGAAGAACTGAGGAATGAATTACATTTGAGAAGATTTTTTTTTTTTTAAGTACAGATGATAAAGTTTTGTAATAACTAATTCATATAATTACTTACCATTTCCACAAAGACCTCCTAAAAATACAATGACAGGCAACTGTTTCCATCAATTTTACAGTCTGCTTACGTCTTATCACTTTATAAGATAAATGAAGATGAAGATTTGGAAATTGATATCAAAACATTAATACACTATAACTGGCGTGTGTGTGTGTGGCACAAACATACTAAAAGCACAGAGGAACACTGCTTCAGTGTTTAACTTACTTAGACTTTGTTACTTTGTTGCTGTCTAGAAGGACACAGTTATAATAAATGAACAAACATTATTGAAACACAGATTAAATGCCAAAACTATATTAATCATGATATTGATGGTATTTTGGGGGAGTACTCATAAACCTAATGTAGAAAAGACAAATGATGTCGAATCCCCCATTAGAAAAAATAACACTCAATAACAGTCAAGAGTTTTTGGGCCTATCAGAAAGTGAATGAGATCAGCTAATTTCTTTGAACCATGCAGTGCTATTTGTTATGTCACAACTGGCTAAAAAGGGGCGAGTAACGGTGGGTGATGTAGTTAGTCAGGTAAAAGGATAAAAGGCTTTATTTGAAATAACTGAGCTGAACATGAGATGTGTCAGTAAGTCAGTAGGGTTGGCATGTTGCATATGAGCTAGCTTGGTGAGTTAAATATTTGGATAAAAACAAAAAAACAGTTTTACAGCACATGATGCTCAGGAGCAGAGGAATCGCTCTTTCTGAGGGAGCAAGTAGAGCGTATTCTTATACCAGCCAGTACTGTAGCCAGGTGTTCCCAATCTCTGATGACCTGACTACAACACACACAGACAAAGACAACCTGCCAGAAGAGCCGAGGTTGTCACAGTTTGATATGACTGGGTTGTGTAAATTTGAACATACTCTCTTGTGTAATTGTAATTTATTCATCACCGCAGCACAGAAAAAGGAGAGCAGCTTTGACAAGAGACACAAGCATATCGCAGATCTCAGTTTATTAGCTGCTGTATATCTTCCTGCAGGAGATCCCAGTGCCCTGGTTGTCCTGGTGGAGGAGGAGCTGGTAGTTATTGACTTGCAGACTGAGGGCTGGCCTATCATACAGACTCCTTATTTGGTCCCCCTTCATAGTTCAGCCATCACATGCTCGCATCATGTCTCCACCATTCCCCTCAAACTGTGGGAGAGGATCCTCGCTGCTGGAAAGCATCAGAATGCACACTACTCGAAAAAGGTAAAAATCTTTGTAAATTAAAAATAATGTCATGTCATATGTATTCTTCTCTGATGACATGACAGGTTTTCACCTTTTCTGTGAATCTGTAAAAACACAGGCTAAGGCTATACAGTCACCCATTTAAGTACCAATATTCTTACCGGTGGGAAATGTTACCACTGTATGAGACTCCAAAGAATCCCCTAGAAGGCTGTTCATCATAACTGGAATGTTGCATCTTGAATATAAGATGCTGGTTGAGGACATCAAGTTTTCTTACCAATTTTTCTTTCTTCGTGTCAGCCGTGGCCAATAACAGGAGGTCAGAACCTGGCCCCAGATCCTCCACAGAGAGATCTGCTCCTCACAGGGTTAGTGCGGCTGCCTTCATTCACATTTATTGAAAGGTTTCTTTGAAGTTCTAAAAATGATTATAACACTGTTGTGTATATAGGCATGAGGATGGAACAGTTCGTTTCTGGGATGCATCAGGAGTCTGTCTCTATCCCATGTACAAGCTGAGCACAGCTGGAGTATTCCACACAGATGCTGACCCCAATGACAACATGAACCAAGGGACTGAAGGAGAATGGCCTCCATTTAGAAAGGTATGTTTTTGTAACTTAATTTATAGAAAAGAACATTTTCATTTATATTTTAAGGTGAATATAAAAGAAATGTCAAGACACTAGAGCTGCAGCTATCGATTATTTTAATAGTCAAGTATTCTATCGCGAATTCCATCAATTCATTGAGTAATCGAATAAGAAATACTCTTGTCTTATTAATGAGCAATGATAAATATTCAAAAGATAAAAAACACAGGTCTTTCCAAATGAGCTGCTCGTTGGTTAGCATTTTACAAATGACAAGGTTTCTAAGTTTGAGTGCATACAACATTTCTCAAAAAAACTAGAACCACTTTGATTGTATTTATGTGCCATATTCGATTTTTTTTTTTTTTTCTTTTTTTGGGGAGTGTTCCTAAATACAAAAAAAATATCAATGGGAAATTTTGAATCACTAATATCAGAATACTTTAATAATTCCTAAGGAAACTATGTATACCTAACCCCACTAAGTGCATGTTTTTGGGCTGTGGGAGGAAGGCACTCCACACAGAAAGGTTCTGGCCAGATGGTTATTTACAACCCAGGGCGTTCTTGCTCTGAGGTAACCGTGCTAATTTATTTTTAATTAATCTTAATTAGCATTTAAATCGACATATTATTTTATGTTATTTTACTTTAAATTAACAGCAATTATTTATGTTAATATTTATGTAAAAGAGGAATGTTGATCAAGGTCTTGCATAGCAGCATATTAGGCAAAGTTGGAAGTATAGGTCCTACTCTAAATTTCACCCT
This sequence comes from Oreochromis aureus, assembly GCF_013358895.1. Taxonomy (NCBI): domain Eukaryota; kingdom Metazoa; phylum Chordata; class Actinopteri; order Cichliformes; family Cichlidae; genus Oreochromis; species Oreochromis aureus. Next base: position 28,862,307 of record NC_052949.1, on the reverse strand, counting down.
TGTCATGTTTCTGTTTAGGTTGGCTGTTTTGACCCCTACAGTGATGACCCAAGGCTCGGCATCCAGAAGATCCATCTCTGCAAATATAGTGGTTATCTGACTGTAGCTGGCACTGCGGGACAGGTGACTATTGAGCTCTGAGGATGTTTTTTTTACAACAGACCTATGTCATGTTGGGCTAAGGCATACCTCTGATGTAGAGTAAGCTAAGTAAAAACTTAACTTACACCAGTAAGTTAAACTCTTACTTGTCAAGTAATATTTTTAGTTTTAAAAGTTTTATAAAACTTAAGTATTATACTTTGCTAGTGAGTATATATGATAATGCCTGGGTATCAGTATTTAATTTAGATTTTTCTGTTGCTTATTCTGTCCTCTTGCATATGTAGGGGTAGTAGAGCTTAAGAAGTCAGTTTTTTCACACTCAGTGTTGAATTTATTTATTTTCATAAACACTCTTTTTCTTCAACCACAGCATCATGCTGCCACCACCATGCTTGAGTGCAGGGATTGTATTGGCCAGGTGGTACCAGGTTTCCTCCAGGCATAGGGCTTTGGCTTTAGACTAAAAAGTTCTGTTTTCTCTTATCAGACCAGACAATTTTTTGTCATAGTCTGAGTCCTTCAGGTGCTTTTTTAGCAGACTCCAGGTGGGCTGTCATGCTGTGTCATGTGTATCCAGTAAGAATCCCCCATACTACACAAGCCTACCTTGGAAAATATCCAAGAGCTGTGTAAGTAAAGCTATACTGGCAGTGTTGAGGAACCAGAAGACATTGATGAGAAGTGGGCTACTATAACAAGAAGGCATAAGTGTACAAGGTATGAGAATATGGGGTTGTTAGAATGCTACTATCAAGGAATCCCAGTGGAAGGGGTTACATGAAGTGGATGTGGGACCTGTGGAATCACACCCAACATCTAGACTAACAGCAAAACAACTAGTAGCTCAGTGTTCAAATAGCTGGAAGAAACGACTCACAACTAGAGATCGACGAGGTACAACACAAATGCTATGGGAAGGGAGAGCTAAAACGTCAGGTCAAGGGGGAGATGTCATCATTCCCACCCTCCGAGATTGGGGCTACGTCCACACGTACCCGGGTATTTTTGAAAACGCAGATTTTTCTATGCGTTTGCATCTTTTGTCCACATGTAAACGGCGTTTTCGGTCACTGAAAACGGAGATTTCTAAAAACGCCTGCCAGGGTGGATATTTTCGAAAACTTCGTTTTTGCATTTAAGTGTGGACGAGGAAAACGGAGAAAACGCAGCGTCAAAGGTGTGCGCCTTTTTTGACGTCACACTGTGCGCCACGTTATTGTTTCGGTGAAATGAATTTCTACAATACTGTTACTGTTAATTGTACTCTCTGCAGTGTTTAAATGCTTACATATACACACACAGTTACTGTCCCTCCACACATACGACTCGGTTCTGCTTCTATGCCCCATCTTTGTTTACTATTTCCTACCGAGGCTTCTAGACTTCTGATTGGCCAACATTTCTACACGGTTAGGAATATATCGCCACCTGTTGCTTTGGCATGTTCCTAGCAGCGTTTTCCTTCATGTCTGCGTTTACGTGTGGACGGGATTATTTTTTAAAACGAAAACGGAAAGTCTCCGTTTTCAAAAATACCCGTGTACGTGTGGACGTAGCCTGGGTCACCAGGCCCAAGTACAACTGGTGCATTGCATTGTCATAGGATCATGGCTGAACTGGAAAACTGGACCCTCTGTGGGTGATTAACTAAGACTACATAAAGTACCTCTTGGGTACTTTATCTAGTCTTAGATGTGAAGATGTGAATGCAATATTACAGACAATCCCTATTGCAACCATCACCAAAGCCAATCAGCTGAACTATACCACGGCAGTAATGATCACTGAGATGCTTGGCTACGAGATGAACAGCCACAAGGAGCAGTACCCTCCATGGAAAATGAGACTAGAGTTAGCCAACTATTGGAGCTATAGAAAGGTGTGATGAAAACAGGGATGCTTGAGAAGTACAACAAGCTGCCAATACCTGAGAAACTGCCAAGCAAAGACTCACAGCCTTGGCAGGCAGCTTGAAGAGCTACACCATAGAGACTGAAGCCAGGAGAATAAACCAGCTGTACTTCACTGAATCATCCAAGGTGTACTCTTAGTGGCAGAGGAACAATATGAGAACAGAACAATATTGGTAAGAGCAAACGGCAGGAGGATGCAACATACAGCTACAGTGTTCAGTAGCCAGTGGATCTAATAGCAGACTATAGCAACCAGGTCCTCCAGGATCCAGAAACCATTACAGTGGCAGACCTACATGAAAGGTTCTGAAAAATGAAGAGTTGGACAGCACCCTGACATATTTCACGCCTGGTGGCTAAGGAAGCTAACTGCTTTCCATGAGCATTGGGCAGCACACATGAACCAGCTGCTAACGGACGCGTCACACTGAGAATAGCTAACTGCCCAGAAGGGACCGGCCCCAGCCAACTACTTGTCAATAACCTGCTTCAGTACTGTAGAATGCCACAGGAAGAAGAAGGAGGAACCATGAACGCCTGTTCATGGTTCCTTCTTCTAGGAGCCGCAACCACCAACCACCTGCAGATTCCTGAGGAATCAGCTGAATGGGAAGAACATCCAGGCAATCAACACCTACTCCCTGCTGGTCATCAGATACCCTGCTGGGATAAATAGCTGGCCAAAAGAGAACATGGAAGCCATTGACATCAAGATAATGAACCGCCATGCATTGAGGGTTTCATCCAAAGTCCAGCTCCTTGAAAAGGAGGCAGAGGACTAGTGAATGTGAGAACCTTTATCCAGGATGAAATGACAAACATCCAGGAATACATCAGAAAGATGACCACAACTGACCTCGTGCTCAGTGAATACCTCAGGCAGCAGAAACCCAAGCAAGAAGACGAGCAAGAGGAGGAACCATCATGGAAGGTCAAGCCCCTCTACATGGTATGTACCACGGTCACATAGAAGAAGTGGCTGATATAGAAATAACACCCCAGCACTCCAATACAGGAAGTCTGGATCGGATCTGGAGAAGAGAGCAGGCACATCCAGGGCTGAAGATGCACTTATCTCTGTGTTCTGTGTTATAATAATAGTCTAATGGGAAAGAAGCACCCGTTGGAAGTTCAACTCCCCATTAATATAGTGGAAAGAAAAAATTCTCCAAGTTAAAACCCAAAGGAAAACATTAGAAACCCCTGCAAGTTGTAATCCAGCAGGAAAACAATGAAAATCCAGATCATCTTGAATTTATAGTGAAACACTGCAAAAAACAAGCAGAGAAAAGGCCAAAAAAATTAAAAACCAATTTGCCAATTTGTAAAACCACAGCAGTTCATCCCTTTGGTGTCTCAGCTGGAATTTTCAACTGTGAATGCTTAGATTCGGTCTTCTGCCCTTCTGAAAGGAAGAACCTCTTATCTCTTTCTGAACAAACCTTTTATACCTGCTCAACCTTTTTCCCCACTTTCTTTCTGTATGCCACACTTTCTGAGATGACATGTAGTCTCACACCCATTGTGACATCCAATCACTGTTCCTGCAGCCAAACACAACCACTAATATTCCAAGGTCAAAGCTGATTCATGTCTACACAAACAAATGCAGACATTAGAACAGGCATTTCCATTACTTAAACTGTATTTGTCATTCATCATGTTAGTTAGCCAAATACTTTGCAAGAATAAAGATGATTTACCATTAGCAAAAGACCCTTTACTCTCTGAAATGTAATGAGAGGTAGTCCAGGGGGGGACTCTCTTTCAATTCCACCTTTCTTGATACTGGACAAAGCTGCCTGTCGTGGTTGAGACTGACCAAGTAAGTTTCTATGGGACTTCCAGATACAGATGGACGAACTGGGTATCGCTAACCAACCAAACATAGCAGAGGAAGATGCAATGATACATGTAGCTAAGTGATAGCAACATCAGGATAAAAGAACCCAAGAAAACTGAGAAATACCGAGGGTTGAGAGGGTTGGAGGGTACAGGCAGCAGTGATCTCTGTGTTCGGAGCATTTGGGACAGTGACCCCCCCAAACTGGGCGAGTGGCTCCAGCAGACCCCAGGAACGACATCCGAGATCTCTGTCCAGAGGAGCGCAGTCCTAGGAACAGCTAAGATACTGTGCAAGACCCTGAAGTTCACATAGAGGACCTAAGCTTGAAGAATAAAGACTGTCTGCAGAACGAGTGGGGAAATTATTATTGTGTGTGTGTGTGTATACGTACACACTCTTATATAGGCCTACTTTGATATCACACTATTGTGGTTATTCCCACTGTTATTTTGACTTTGCAGATCCTAATGCTGGAGTTAAATGACGAGGCAGCAGAGCAAACCGTGGAGGCTAAAGTTGTGGATTTGCTGCAAGGCCAAGAAGGATTTCGATGGAAGGTAAAGAACAGAACTGATTACTCAGACCATGTTTATCTTTTTACAGTGACATGCAGCAGCTATAGACATTATAAAAGACGGATCTGGCCACTGTAACATGACCCGTATGTTTTAGGCCCTGTATTGTGAAACTTTTTTCAAGATAAGCTCTGTAAAATTTTTGTAGGTTCCTTTTGTTCATGTGTTTCTTTAAACTGTTTATTTATTAATTTCTCTAAGTGTTACTGCATTACAATATATGTGACCATGTCTAAACTGGCAGGCAGAAACAAAGGAAGAGGGAGAAAATATAATAAAAGGATACAGCACAAATAGAAAAGGATGATGTTTCACCAACGGATGCATCTGTAAAAAAAAAAAAAAAAAACACAGAAAGAAAGGGGAAAAAAAAACCATACAGCACCTGGAACAGAAAAATCTGACAATGAACAGCTACACACATCAAGAATAGAGTGCTAAGTTATCAGCCAACGCCAGCTGACTCAGCTACAGCCATATACTGTATGGGTTCTGTACACATATGCACTTATTAAGGGTAAGGTAACAGATTAATGAAATACTAACATTTCACTCAGAGATGCTGTATAGAAGTTTTACTAAGTGCTACTCTGTCTCCAACAGAGTTTTCGTTCTCCACAGATGCCTCCCCCAAAAAAACCATTAAGAATTGTTTTTGTAGTCTGGCATAAAATATTATTGAATGAAAAAAGGTGCACCTGCAGATTTAATTAATGCAACTTTGCAACCAAGCTAAGTAGCTAAGAAATCCACACTCGTGTCTAAATAAGGTCAGTTGTACTTCTAAAAATAAATAGCAGTAGCCAAAACTCAAAAGTTGACTTTGCAGAATCCAGAAACATCACAGTGGCCATCTTGATATACAGTGTGCAAAAATAGGTGATCTAAAAAGGCTTTAAATGCTGCATTTACAAAAATAACTAGCTTACTGTGAACATGCTCTGGGAAGCAGATACAATCGCAGTTTACCAATTTACTTTCTTTACAATAATTCCTGGAAAGCTATCATAAACCCTTTCTATTGTTACACCGTCAACTACATATTCCAGCATTTGATAGTCGTCTTCTTTCACAGGGCCACACTCAGCTGGATATCCAGGAAGACCCAGTGATGTTTCCTGCAGGCTTCCAGCCCTTTGCTGTTGTCCAGTGCCAGCCCCCAGCTGTGGTCACTGCTCTCACACTGCACTCAGAGTGGAAGTTGATAGCCTTTGGCACCAGTCATGGGTTTGGGTTATATGACTACCAACAGAAGAACAGTGTCCTGATCAAGTAAGGAGAAGCATTAAGAAAGATGTGTGTCTGTACTGTGTTTACAACTTCCAGGAAATCTGTTTCATGTTAGTGGATGTGTTTTAGCCATTATTTTCATTTTCGTAGTTAGCTGTTTTCACTCGATGTTGATCAATGTACAAAGAAGCAAGTTTGATGTAGCCAAGCTTTCAAACTTGCAAAATTTAAAACTGATACAACCATTCGTTAACTACTGGGTAGCAAATTCAATTCAGTTCAATCCAATTTGATTTATATAGCGCCAAATCACAACAACAGTCGCCTCAAGGCAATTTATATTGTATGGTAGACCCTACAATAATACATAAAGAGAAAAAAAAATCATTTATTCTCTTCCGGAAACTCCACACCGAAAGGCTCAACCCAGATGGTGGATTCAGACCTAGGACCTTCTTGCAAGGCAACAGTGCCAACCACTACCTGATACAACCTGATGCAAAACAAATCTAAACCATAATGGCTATCATGATAACAGATACACAAACAAACCCGTTTATCAATTCTCAAGTACGCGAGTACGTACTCGCGTTCTCGGTGAGTACGCATCGCTGAGAACGCACGCGAGATGCGTACCCGCCCGGCTTATGAGCACGGACTCGCGATTTGTACAATTGGAACACCTGCGTGCGTGATGATGTCACAGGTCCGGAGTTTTACTGCCGCCCCTCCTAATTTAACTGTGAGTAACATGTTATGAAGCTTAACTGTAATCACAGCCAAACCGGTTTACTCAGGAACAAATAAAACACTGAAATAAACCAAACATTAACATTTAGAAGTGATCTAAGTGACTTATATATCATTTTTAACCTCAGTAGTGAAACCTCTATTAATAAAAAAAGTGTACATGTACATACGTGTACATACCTTAATAAAAACAAGCAGGTGAGATGTTAGAACGCTTTTATTTCTATTCTAGTGGACACTCAATACTATAGACAGCTGCTGGAGTTTCTTTACCCCCCCGTTGAAAATGATGTGCCGGGAGTCCGCTGTTGAGTTTTGGACGAAATGCATTCTGGGATATATAGCTGTCCCAAGTCCACACCGATGCATGCTCGATAAAGCGGGCGGATCGAGAACACATCTGGGACTTTTTTTTCGCGTTCTCGGCTTGATGCGTGCCAATTGGAACAGTACTTGGTCTCCGACTGATGACGTATCACGAGTACACGAGAACGCAAGTACGCACAAGTACGCATATTGAGAAACGCCCTATGTCAGCGACACACACCAGCTCTCTGTGGCTCTCTATTTAATGACCCTAAGCAGGTCACTCTGACCTGCAGACTCATGCAGCTGGCCTTAGTGCTATCTACCACCCACTCGTCAGACTGCATAAGCCCAGATACCACCCAGTGATCCATCAGTTATCACTCATTCATCAGGCCCAGGTCCCAGCTGTCATCCATCATGTTCAAAGGAAATCTTCAGTTACAGTGGCTTGCAAAAGTATTCGGCCCCCTTGAACTTTTCCACATTTTGTCACATTACAGCCACAAACATGAATCAATTTTATAGGAATTCCACGTGAAAGACCAATACAAAGTGGTGTACACGTGAGAAGTGGAACGGAAATCATACATGATTCCAAACAGTTTTTACAAATAAATAACTGCAAAGTGGGGTGTGCGTAATTATTCAGCCCCCTGAGTCAATACTTTGTAGAACCACCTTTTGCTGCAATTCCAGCTGCCAGTCTTTTAGGGTATGTCTCTACCAGCGTTGCACATCTAGAGACTGAAATCCTTGCCCATTCTTCTTTGCAAAACAGCTCCAGCTCAGTCAGATTAGATGGACACTGTTTGTGAACAGCAGTTTTCAGATCTTGCCACAGATTCTCGATTGGATTTAGATCTGGACTTTGACTGGGCCATTCTAACACATGGATATGTTTTGTTTTAAACCATTCCATTGTTGCCCTGGCTTTATGTTTAGGGTCGTTGTCCTGCTGAAAGGTGAACCTCCGCCCCAGTCTCAAGTCTTTTGCGGACTCCAAGAGGTTTTCTCCCAAGATTGCCCTGTATTTGGCTCCATCCATCTTCCCAACAACTCTGACCAGCTTCCCTGTCCCTGCTGAAGAGAAGCACCCCAGAGCATGATGCTGCCACCACCATATTTGACAGTGGGGATGGTGTGTTCAGAGTGATGTGCAGTGTTAGTTTTCCACCACACATAGCGTTTTGCATTTTGGTCTCATCTGACCAGAGCACCTTCTTCCACATGTTTGCTGTGTCCCCCACATGGCTTGTGGCAAACTGCAAATGGGACTTCTTATGGTTTTCTGTTAACAATGGCTTTCTTCTTGCCACTCTTCCATAAAGGCCAACTTTGTGCAGTGCACGACTAATAGTTGTCCTATGGACAGATTCCCCACCTGAGCTGTAGATCTCTGCAGCTCGTCCAGAGTCACCATGGGCCTCTTGGCTGCATTTCTGATCAGTGCTCTCCTTGTTCGGCCTGTGAGTTTAGGTGGACGGCCTTGTCTTGGTAGGTTTACACTTGTGCCATACTCCTTCCATTTCTGAATGATCGCTTGAACAGTGCTCCGTGGGATGTTCAAGGCTTGGGAAATCTTTTTGTAGCCTAAGCCTGCTTTAAATTTCTCAATAACTTTATCCCTGACCTGTCTGGTGTGTTCTTTGGACTTCATGGTGTTGTTGCTCCCAATATTCTCTTAGACAACCTCTGAGGCCGTCACAGAGCAGCTGTATTTGTACTGACATTAGATTACACACAGGTGCACTCTATTTAGTCATTAGCACTCATCAGGCAATGTCTATGGGCAACTGACTGCACTCAGACCAAAGGGGGCTGAATAATTACGCACACCCCACTTTGCAGTTATTTATTAGTGTGAACGCTTGAAAAGCATTCACAGTATTGTTCTTCAAATCTTTATTAGTGTGAATGCTTGTAAAAGCATTCACAGTATTGTTCTTCTAATTAGTGTGAATGCTTGTAAAAGCATTCACAGTATTGTTGTTGTAATCTTTATTAGTGTGAATGCTTGTAAAAGCATTCACAGTATTGTTGTTGTAATCTTTATTATTATTATTAGTGTGAATGCTTGTAAAAGCATTCACAGTATTGTTGTTGTAATCTTTATTAGTGTGAATGCTTGTAAAAGCATTCACAGTATTGTTCTTCTAATCTTTATTATTAGTGTGAATGCTTGTAAAAGCATTCACAGTATTGTTCTTCTATTCTTTATTATTATTTCACATTCCGTACGTTTTTTGGACGCTAACTCCTTCAAAACCGTTCAACTTAGAAAAACCATTCAAACACCGTTAGATTCCTCTTCTTTTGGAATAGTGTGCTTCTATTTTTCTCATTATTAACATTTATATTTTTAAAATTATTCAACTTTTTTCAACAAAAATTTCCCATGTATTTCAATGGGGAGACCCTTCAAATCCTCATTCAACTTACTCATTTCTAAACTCTTACTACTTCCACATACATTGACATAGAGCCACCATTCAAACTTTAAAACGAAGACAAGACATTCAACTATTCAACTTGTATTTATCTTTTCAATATCTGTTATACTTTTTCTTCAGTTCCAGTTTAAGTTTCATGATGTTTTTTCAGCCGTTTCAGCGTTTATAATGGGTGTGTATGGGACGGAATGTTGGGGCTAGAGTGAGACAGCTCAACTGCTAGAGTGAGAGGAGCGAAAAAATTAATCTGAAAATATTTTTTAAAACTGCTGCTGTGTCCGCAGCGTTTGCTCTACAGGTATGATTTTACCCCCAAAACGTAGCCATCGCTGTCCTCTTTCATCCAATGTGTTTACTATTGTGCTAGGTGTTATGGTTCTTTCATAAATGTCACCAAAGCACAGCCTCCTCCCTCAACTCCTCCTTAGACTCCAATGTTAAAATGGCTCAGAAAGTTCCTTTGAAAATCAGAAGAGCAGGCTGTCTTTACACTGTCACCACGTCCATATAATAAACTCCACAGGCATGAAAACTGAGAATTAGGTAGACTAGACATTGCTGCCGCTCACGGTGAAAGAATTTTGTCAATACGACTTATACTTTTCATTTGGGAGCGATTTGTTTCGCCTGACTTTTCTGTTCATTTTAAGCAGCAAAAGTGAGGTGCATGTCTGCGTGTGTATGGGGCCATTGGGTGCAGTCACTATAGCAACCAGGCTCACACCTGCCTGCTTAACGAGCTCTCTCTCTCACTGTGCCAAGATTCATTTTAAACACTTCTCTTTCAACTGCTGCTGTGTCCACAGTGTTTGCCCTACAGCCATCATTTTACCCTCAAAACGTTGCCATCGATGTTCTCTTTCCAACAGCATGTCTTTCAAAGCTCAGAAATATAAACTTTTTAAACTGTGTGGATCCAAGTGGAGGGATCACATTTCAGTCATTCAGTGATTCAAAGAATATGAACTTTTAATATTCATTCAGATGTTTTCTGACTCTAAATTTTCTTTTCTCATTTCTTAGGTTTTTCTAATTTACATTTAAAACATTTTCAGCTATTTTCCAACTTCTTCTCTATGGATGTCAGCTTTTAGCAGTTCAGCACTTTTGTTTTCAGGTGCAAATTTCTGTATTTTTCATCTCATTCAAAATTCCTAACTTAAATTCAGCAATTAATTCATTTCAGTGCATACATTCAGATTCAAGCATTCACACTGCAGTTTCTTCAGAAAATGCACTTTCTAGTTGTGTGGATGCCCTAAAAGGGCTTCCACACTATTGAGATCCTGTTTCTCTTTCTTCTTTATTATTATTCTTCAAGTTGCTTCCGTGACGCTTTTTTGCCGTTTAACTACTGCCTCAGTTTTCAGCCGATTTTCTCCGTTCAAACTCTATACTGTTCTGCTCTTTCTGCTAATGTTTGCTATGACTTTTGGTGTTTATTACTCTTATACTTTTTAAAATATTACACTTTTTTCCTTTAATTTGTCCCATTGAAATGAATGGAAATCTTCAGAAATTCTGCTAAAACTTGCTTGTTTTTGAAATTTAACTACTTTGTCATACTTTCACCTAGAAACTCCATTCAAACTTTAAAATGTTCTCAGACTATTGGGCTATTGCTGTGTGATTCAGCTTTTTCAGATCTTCTACCGTTTTAATTTTATACCTCTTTAAGTTTTCAGTTGCAAAATTGGGATTTTTCAGAAAATACATGCGTTGTTATGGTTGCTATGCAATTAACTCAGAGTGTGCACTCGTCCTTTCTGAATTTTCTCTTCATGTCTGAACGACTTCTTGCTACTCGCTCAATTTCCACTCAACCCCACAAACAATTATACATCAAAACGTAGGTATTTTTGCTGGCTTTCAGAAAATGTCACCATCATTGTTGTGGGACTTATAGATTTTTGCAAATCTCCTCAGAGTAACATAAAGTATCAAAACTCTCCATAGAAACTCAATGGAGAGTTTCTTCAAAATCAGCGCTGGAATTCTCTAATGAGAGGCATTTTCAAATCGTCATATCTCCTTAACGAAACAAAGTTGAGACATGAGGCTTGTGCCCATATATCTTCAGACATCCCTGATGCTCACAATTCAAAATTTTTTCCCACCTATTACCGTTTTGAGATGAGTTACACTTGTTTGAGGGTAGGAAATTCGTGCCTTGCTCAGATCTCTTCAGATTTCAAACTCTGGAAATGAGGCACTTTTTTCTCTCGTCATATCTTTTGATGGATTTCAACAGAGACCTGAAAATTTCCATGACTGTTCACCAAAGCCTGCTGTTTCTTACGGTGAAAGAATGATTTTGATGCTCCATATAGATTTAGAGTTACAAAACGTTGTTTGAGGGCAAGTCAAGGCAGTTTTGCTTTGCCTCTACTCAGTTACAGTGTGTTACAAGTCATATATCTTCAATAATTTATATTTTATCTCTGAATTATGAAGACCTGCAGATTCCCCATCTCTTCTGAACAAAACGGTGTCAGAATGACCGTTCTAGCTCCTACGGTTAGGAAATTATGGCCATTTGTTCGAGGGGAATCCTGAATGTGAGAAATACACTGCAGAAAACTTATACCTCTCTCTGTGTCTGTGTGTGTAAGTGCTGATTACAGCAGGTGCAGCCAATTTAGCTGACCTAGATATACCAAGCACAGACTCTTAACAGCCACTGTACACTTTGCTCTCTGTGTATGTGTGTGTGAGTATCAATATTTCTCCCATGTTAAAGTATTACTCCTCCATAATAGTATTTGTGCTAAATCAAAGTACTTCTACTACATGTTAGTACTTCTGCTCAATCATAGTATTTCTGCTAAATCAAGTATTTTTGACAAATCATGGTATTTGTGCCAAATCATGGTTTTGGGGCAGAACCATAATATTTATTTAATGTTATGAGATTACTACTAAGTGGAGGAATGTCTGTTATGTTATAGTATATTTGCTGAATATAGTATATCTGCCAAATCATAGTATTTATCCCAAATCATAGTGTTTATGCAAAATTACAGTATTTCTGCTAAAAAGCAGAAATAGTACCTTTAGCAGAAATTTCTGTCAAAAGATATTATTTATGTTAAAACATAGTATTTCTGCTAAGTCATAGTATTTCTGCCAAATCATAGTATTTGTACTTATTCATAGTACTTGTGCCAAATCATAGTATTTGTACCCAATTATAGTATTTCTGCCATATCATCGTATTTGTGCCAAATCATGGTATTTTTTGCCAAATCATGGTTTTGGGGCAAATCATGTTATTTGTGTCCAGTTAAAATTTCTGTTATATTATAGTGTTACTACTAAGTCGTAGAATTTCTGTTATGTTATAGTATATCTGCTGATTATAGTATATGTGCCAAATCATAGTATTTATAGCAAATCATAGTATTACTGCCCAAACATAGTATTTCTGCCAAATTGTAGTATTTGTGCAAAACATAGAATTTCTGCAAAATCATAGTATATCTGTTATGTTATAGTATTACTACTAAGGCATAGTATTCCTATCAAATCATAGTATTCCAAATCATAGTATTACTGCAATTCCATAGTATTTGAGCGAAATCGTAGTATTTGTGCAAAAACATACTATGTCTGCAAAATCACATTATATCTGCTATGTTATAGTATTACTACTAAGGCATAGTATTTCTACCAAATCATAGTATTCCTTCAAAATCATAGTATCACTGCAATTTCATAGTATTTGAGCGAAACTGTAGTATTTGTACTAAATCATGGTACTTGTGCCAAATCATAGTATTTTTTTGCAAATCATGTTATTTGAACCAAAACATTGTATTTGTACGAAGTCATAGTATTTCTTCTAAATCATGGTATTTCACCCAAATCTCAGTAGTTGTGCTAAAACCCAGTATTATTGCCAAATCGTAGTATTTGTACTGAAACATAGTATTTGTGCCAATAAGAGTATTTGTACTAAATCATAGTACTTGTGCCAAATCATAGTATTTCTGCCATATTGTGCTAGTTGTGCAACAACATAGACTGTCTGCAAAATCATAGTATATCTGTTATGTTATAGTATTACTACTAAGTCACAGTATTTCTGCCAATTCGTAGTATTTGTACTAAATCATACTACTCGTGCCAAATCATAGTATTGAAATCAAAATATAGTATTTGTACCAAAGCATTGTATTTGTACTGAAGTACAGTATTTCTGCCAAATCATAGAATCACTGCAATTTCATAGTATTTTGAGGAATCCCTTTTGTTATAGTATTACTTCTAAGTCATAGTATTTCTGCTTTGTCATAGTATTTGTACTGAAACATAGTATTTCTGCCAAATCATAGTATTACTGCTATTTCATATTATTTGAGTGAAATTACAGTGTTTCTGCAAAGACATAGTATTTCTGCAAAATCATAGTATTACTGCTATTTCATAATATTTGAGTGAAATTACAGTGTTTCTGCAAAAACATTGGTTGGTATTGGTTTTAGTTACCTTTAGCGTATGCGCTAGTTAGCAATAGCTATGGCAGCCCAGTTATTTTATTGTTTTGGGCTTGTTCCTGCTTTGTTTTTTTCCCCTGCAAATTTATGTGAATTTGTACACTGTAATATCGCTGTATTACGTAATGGCTAAGTAGGAGGCTGACTGTTACTAAGTGCATCAGTGTACATAGGTCATCTCTTGTGTTGGAGTGCCCTCTTGTGGCGCCTTTTGGGTAGTGCCTTTGTAAGCGTGAACACTGCAAAGAAGTGGTATCAGACTGGTTTGTAGTGGAGGAATTTGTTGCCAGTTTCTTTCATCTTTAATCCGTATTCATGTTGTAATGTAGTAGTACCACAATATGGCAGAAACACTATGTTTTGGCACAAATACTTTGATTTGGTATACTTTAGCTTCTTCACCCCTGTAGGCAAAATTTTCATTTTTTCACCCCTTTTCAGCACAAATTCCAGCTTTTTGGCTGTTTTCAGAAAAACAAAACTCTTTTGAGCAGAAACTCTGCTGATTCATCTCTTTTCAGCGCAACTTATTGCTTCTTTAGCTCTTTTCTGCAGAAATTCTGCTGATTCACCTCTTTTCTGCAAAATGTTCAGCCTTTTCACCTCTTATCAGCACAAATCTCAGCTGTTTTCAGAAAAAAAACTCTTTTGAGCAGAAATTCTGCTGATTCACCTCTTTTCTGCAAAATTTTCAGCCTTTTCACTTCTTCTCAGCACAGTTCTCAGCAGCTTCTGCTCATTTAGCAAAATTGTCAGTTGCTCCATCTCTTGCTTTTGTGAGAATGAGTTTGGTTCAGTGAGATGAGCAGCTACCTTGAGACCAGAAGGGCCAGGTTCAAATCCCGGTCATGGCAAAAGCTGTTTTCAGTTTTCTCTTTTGTTCTGCCTCTTTTCTGCAGAAGTTCTGCTCATTCACCTCATCTCTTGTGTTGGAGTGCCCTCTTGTGGCGCCTTTTGGGTAGTGCCTTAGTAAGCGTGAACACTGCAAAGAAGTGGTATCAGACTGGTTTGTAGTGGAGGAATTTATTGCCAGTTTCTTTCATCTTTAATCCGTATTCATGTTGTAATGTAGTAACTTTTGTGGCACAAATACCACAATATGGCAGAAACACTATGTTTTGGCACAAGTACTTTGATTTGGTATACTTTAGCTTCTTCACCCCTTTTCAGCAAAATTTTCATTTTTTTTTCCCCTTTTCAGCACAAATTCCATTTTTGGGGCTGTTTTCAGAAAAAAAAAACTCTTTTAAGGAGAAACTCTGCTGATTCATCTCTTTTCAGCGCAAGTTTTTGCTCCTTTGCCTCTTTTCTGCAGAAATTCTGCTGATTCACCTTTTTCTGCAAAATTTTCAGCCTTTTCACCTCTTATCAGCACAATTCTCAGCAGCTTCTGCTAATTTCAGCAGAGTAAGTAATGACACGTCTCTGCAGTTCAAAGGTCGTGCGTTCAATCCCACCTTGGTCAACATTTTTTTCCCTACAAATTTATACACTATCACAGACCTCTAATTTATATTGCTAATTTCTTTCACTACAAATGAGTAGTGCAAAAAACATACTATGTCTGTCTGCAACATCACAGTATATCTGTTATGTTATAGTATTACTACTAAATCACAGTATTTCTGCCAATTCAAGGAGGCTGACTGTTACTAAGTGCATCAGTGTACATAGGTCATCTGTTGTGTTGGAGTGCCCTCTTGTGGCGCCTTTTGGATAGTGCCTTAGTAAATGTGAACACTGCAAAGAAGTGGTATCAGACTGGTTTGTAGTGGAGGAATTTGTTGCCAGTTTCTTTCATCTTTAATCCGTATTCATGTTGTAATGTAGTAGTACCACCATATGGCAGAAACACTATGTTTTGGCACAAATACTTTGATTTTGTATACTTTAGCTTCTTCACCCTTTTCAGCAAAATTTTCATTTTTTTCACCCCTTTTCAGCACAAATTCCAGCCTTTTTGGCTGTATTCAGAAAAAAAAAAAACCCAACTCTTTTCAGCAGAAACTCTGCTGATTCATCTCTTTTCAGCGCATACGTTTTATGATTTTAGCAGCTTTTCTAATATGGACCTCAGATTCTTGTTAATGCTCCATGGCAGAAATACATACAAGTACCCACCTGATGAAGCAGACAGAGGCAGTACCTCTGATTTGTGAATTTGAGCAGAAACAGGTTGTTTTACCTCTTTTCAGCAGAAATTCTGCTGATTCACCTCTTTTCTGCAGAAGTTTGAGCAGCTTCTGCTCATTTCAGCAGAATTATGAGTCTCTCCACCTCTTCTTTGCAAGAGTGAGTTTGGCTCAGTGAGATGAGTGGCTTCCTTGAGACCAGGAGGGCCAGTTTCAAATCCTGCTCACGGCAGTATTTTTTTTTTCACCACTTTTCAGCACAAGTCCCTGCTTTTTCAGGTATTTTCAGCAAAAACATCTTTTCGGCAGAATTCTGCTGAAAATTCTGCTTATTCACCTCTTCTGCAAAATTTTCAGCCTTTTCACCTCTTATTAGCACAAATCTCAGCTGTTTTCAGAAAAAAACACTTTTGAGCAGAAATTCTGCTGATTCATCTCTTTTCAGTGCAACTTTCTGCTTCTTTACCTCTTTTCTGCAGAAATTCTGCTGATTCACCTCTTTTCTGCAAAATTTTCAGCCTTTTCTCCTCTTATCAGCACAATTCTCAGCAGCTTCTGCTCATTTCAGCAAAAGTGTCAGTCTCTCCACCTCTTCATTGGGAGAATGAGTTTGGCTCAGTGAGATGAGTAGCTGCCTTGAGACCAGGAGGGCCGGGTTGAATCCTGCTCATGGCAACATAGGACGGGTTTCTTTCACCACTTTTTAGCAAAATTTCGCCGTCTTTACCACTTTGCAGTAGAATTTTTGCTTTTCACCACTTTTAAGCAAAAATCTCTCCTTCTTCACTTGTTTTCAGCGGAATTTTCAGTTTCTTCACCACCATACAACTTTTTGCAACTTTTCATCTTTTTCAGCTTTTCAGCAGACAGCTTCAGCGTTAAGGCATCCACACAGCATTTTCGCAGGAAATGCAAATTTTTCTAGTTATTATTTTCTTTTCTGTACGTTTTTTGGCATCTAACTCCTTCAAAACTGTTCAACTTAGAAAAACCATTCAAACACCGTTAGATTCCTCTTCTTTTGGACATGACTGCTTGTATTTTTCTCATTCATAACATTTATATTTTTAAAATTATTCAACTTTTTTCAACAAAAATTTCCCATGTATTTCAATGGGGAGACCCTTCAAATTCTCCTTCAACTTACTCCTCTTTAAACTGTATCTACTTCGACATACATTGACATAGAGCCACCATTCAAACTTTAAAACGAAGACAAGACATTCAGCTATTCAACTTGTATTTATCTTTTCAATATCTATTATACTTTTTCTTCAGTTCCAGTTTAAGTTTCATGATGTTTTTTCAGCCGTTTCAGAGTTTATAATGGGTGTGTATGGGACGGAATGTTGGGGCTAGAGTGAGACAGCTCAACTGCTAGAGTGAGAGGAGCAAAAAAATTAATCCTAAAATCTTTTTTAAAACTGCTGCTGTGTCCGCGGTGTTTGATCTACAGGTATGATTTTACCCTCAAAACGTAGCCATCGCTGTCCTCTTTCACCCGATGTGTTTACTATTGTCCTAGGTGTTATGGTTCTTTCATAAATGTCACCAATGCACAGCCTCCTCCCTCCAACTCTTCCATAGACTCTAATGTTAAAATGGCTCAGAAGGTTCGTTTGAAAATCAGAAGTAAGGGCTGTCTTTACACTGTCACCACGTCCATATATTAAACTCTACAGGCATGAAAACTGAGAATTCAGTAGACTAGACATTGCTGTCGCTCACAGTGAAAGAATTTTGTCAATACGACCTGTACTTTTCATTTGGGAAGGATTTGTTTGGGCCTGACTTTTCTGTTCATTTTAAGCAGCAAAAGTGAGGTGCATGTCTGTGTGCGTGTGTATGGAGCCATTGGGTGCAGTCACTATAGCAACCAGGCTCACACCTGCCTGCCTAACGAGCTCTGTCTCTCACTCTGCCAAGATTCATCTTAAACACTTCTCTTTCAACTGCTGCTGTGTCCACAGTGTTTGCTCTACAGCCATCATTTTACCCTCAAAACGTCGCCATCGTTGTTCTCTTTCCAACACTGTCTTTCAAAGCTCAGAGATGTAAAGTTTTTAAACTGTGTGGATCCAAGTGGGGGGATCACATTTTAGTCATTCAGTCATTCAAAGAATATGAACTTTTAATATTCATTCAGATGTTTTCTGACTCTAAATTTTCTTTTCTCATTACTTAGGTTTTTCTAATTTACAATTAAAACATTTTCAGCTATTTTCCAACTTCTTCTCTGTGGATGTTAGCTTTTAGCAGTTCAGCTTTTTTGTTTTCAGGTGCAAATTTCTGTATTTTTCATCTCATTCAAAATTTTTAAGTCAAAATTCAGCAATTAATTCATTTCAGTGCATACATTCAGATTCAAGCATTCACACTGCAGTTTCTTCAGAAAATGCACTTTCTAGTTTGTAAAAAATGTTTGGAATCATGTATGATTTCCGTTCCACTTCTCACGTGTACACCACTTTGTATTGGTCTTTCACGTGGAATTCCAATAAAATTGATTCATGTTTGTGGCTGTAATGTGACAAAATGTGGAAAAGTTCAAGGGGGCCGAATACTTTTGCAAGCCACTGTATAATACGGTACAAGTGATACAGGCACATAATATTTACCTAGGTGGATACTCCAACCTTATATATCAGTCACTCATGCTCAAGTCACAATACAAGTTATGAGAAAAACTGATTCCACCTTGTTGTCTCTTTGTTACATTTTAGGAGTAAGCAAAGTATTTGCGCAGCTGTCTGCATATCATATGTGCTAATTTTGTGTTTTCAAACTTTTAGGTGCACGCTAAACCCCAGCGATCAGCTGGCCATGGAGGGTCCTCTCTCCAGAGTGAAGAGCATAAAGAAATCCCTGCGACAGTCCTTTAGACGAATCAGACGTAGCAGAGTCTCTCTAAGAAAACAACATGTTAACACTGCTACTAAGGTAGAATCGCAAAAAGGACTCTGCTACCTTTTCCATGTTTCTCCATTGTCGCATGTGTTATGTATATTGATATCTGCCTAAGCAGCTCCAAGAGGCAAATGCTCGTCTGGAGGCTGAATTGGCAGAGATGGAGCTGGCTCCCGTCCAGAGGAAAATTGAAGCTCGCTCTTCAGACGACTCTTTCACTGGCCTAGTACGGACGCTCTACTTTGCAGACACCTTCCTCTCTGACAGTGAGTTTGCGTGTTAAATGTGTAGTATAGTATGTAAACAGCACTTGCTACAGAAATGAATAGTGGGCAGAACTTTGGGTTGTTTCCATTTCCTTACATGTCTCCTCATTTTCTTTTAGGTTCACATAACACGCCCTCCCTGTGGGCAGGGACCAATGGTGGCTGTGTGTTTGCCTACATGCTTCGCCTTCCTTCTGTAGAGCATAGAGCAGATGAGCCTGTCACCGCTCAACTATGTAGGTTTAACATTGTGGTGGTCTGATCTCTCAGCTCTGCCCTCTTCTTGTAAAGTTGTCTCTTCTTTATATTTGCGTCCTTTATTTTCAGCCAAAGAGATTCAGCTGATGCACCGCGCTCCTGTCGTCGGTATTGTGGTGTTAGATGGACATGGGGCTCCTCTCCCTGAGCCCCTAGAGGTTGCTCACGATCTGGCTCGCGCGCCTGATATGCAGGGCTCACACCACCTCCTGGTCGTGTCTGAGGAACAGTTTAAGGTTAGACTTGGAGCACTAGGGTTCCAGTGGGTCATTAAGATGTCTTAAAAAGTTAATATCAAAGAAAAGGTGGTCTTAAAATGTCTTGTTCCTTGTAAATTTTTCTAAAAGTGTTACATTCTCAGTTAGTATTTTTATAGACTTGTAGATTATAGCCCTAAAAAATAACAATTAAATCAGTTACTGTTGGTTCATGTCACTTGTTGAGCATTGTTGTCTCTTA
Organism: Oreochromis aureus; assembly: GCF_013358895.1. Classification (NCBI taxonomy): domain Eukaryota; kingdom Metazoa; phylum Chordata; class Actinopteri; order Cichliformes; family Cichlidae; genus Oreochromis; species Oreochromis aureus. Next base: position 28,842,611 of record NC_052949.1, on the reverse strand, counting down.
GCTTGTTCTATGGTCTAAAGAGAATGCCATTTATGTGGTCTAGGCTCACAATTTTAAATATCGGTACAATTACTGTTATTTATTGAAGTGTAGGATAGAAATATTAAATCCTCTTAAAATTTCCAAAACTTTATTCCAATGCATTTATTTTGTGTGTGTTCAGGTTTTCACCCTGCCAAAAGTTAGTGCTAAGATGAAATTAAAGCTGACTGCTGTTGATGGCTCTCGAGTGCGAAGGGTAGGCATGGCCTGGTTTGGTAGCAGTCGGACAGAGGACTATGGTGAAAGCGGCTTGTTGGTCCTGACTAATCAGGGCGATGTTCACGTGGTGTCACTGCCACATGTCAAGATGCAGGTACAGTACCCCTGCATCCGCCGAGAGGACGTCAGTGGAATCGCTTCTTGTGTTTTCACAAAGCACGGCCAAGGTATAGAGACGCCTGCGCACACGTTTCTTCCTCTGTTTTACTGGGACTCTAAATACATTCTCTTTAGAATATACCATCAACAACACAGGTGTAACTCTGGCTCGACCTTCTAGAAGCACTTTTCACAAGTCATGTATGTCTTTGTTCTAGCCTGAAGTCTTTAGCCTTAATAGCTATTTGAAGAGATGGGGATCAGTCATAAGTTGTTGACTTTCCATAAAGAGCTAAAGAAACATGTGACAGTCAAAGAATTCAGAGTTGATATATGTGTTAGTGTTTTGCAACAGCAATTTCTAAAGCAGCTTTTACAAAAAGCTGGTGATGTTATGCAATTTTTATGTCCTAGTTACCAATAAAATTAAAGATAATTTAGACACACGCTTCCAAATAACTGCCCAAATAAGGAATGTAAGGTGTTTCAAGATGCCTGTACAACAAGACCTGATTTTAGAATGACTTTGATTTCACTCAAAGAAAAAATGCTTGTTTCATGGTGGTAAACTGGGGTTACAATTGGTATATTTTGTGATTTGCGTTAGTACATGCCGAGACTTGTTGTATTGTGGGATATGTTAATCAGATTAAAGGATCCATTTACTGTCAGATTATTATGAGAACTGGATTGTTTAGTTTGTATGTTTGTTGGTTTTAAATGGGAAGACCCTTATGCCGCTTACATCCATGCTGTTCAGTAACTGCTGCCATGAGGTTTCACCCCCCACCCCGCTTACCACTTTCACTAAGCTCCTGTGTCCTGTTGTTCTCCCTCAGGCTTCTACCTGATCTCACCGTCTGAGTTTGAAAGATTCTCTTTGTCGACCCGCTGTGTTGTGGAGCCTCGTTGTCTGGTGGAGGCTCCACTTCATTCTGGCTGCTCCAACCAACACCAGTCACAGCCAGTTGGAGCTTCATCTACTCATAGGTACATAAACTTGGAGGTTTCCTTGTTTTCATCATGTTGGTGTTTACTGAATACAAAAGTTTGCTGTAGGGCAATTTGAGCCAGGTTGTTATATGATGCTGGTAGTTACAACTGCCATGTTAAATGAGAGTAAATACATTGTAATAATGCCAAAAAAGTACATAAAAGAGTGAAAAATTTCTAAGGACTTTAATGCTGACCCTGTTGAAGGTATAATAAACATTAGATGGACATCTCACTGATGTGTGCAGAGTGAGTAGATAGAAAGAAAAGTAAACATGAAGTTAGTTAAAAACATTAGAAGCAAGACTGATATTGTGTAACACAGAAGTGCAAATTGCATTTATAAAAAAAGGGTGAAAAGACAGCGATCTGGTCTGGTGGATTTGAGTGTAAACATGGCTGTCTGACTTTCTGATCCCTGGTTGGTGAAACTCACTCTTGGGACATAGAATGTCACGTCTTTCGTGGATAAGGACCCCAAACTAATGCTTGAGGCTGAGAGATGCCGACAGTCCTGACTCAGGTGTGCCTCAACACCTGGAATAGTAAAACCACTCAACTAAAGCGCATAACATCTCTTGCCTTCTCTTCCAAATGTATAAACCACTAGTTCCAGTATAGTCAGTTATGCTGTTTTTGCATGCTTTTGTCTTTCATTTTCTCTTAATATTTATAAGTGACATCAACCTTCCTGTGACTGCAGATTGAAATCAGCCAGTATGGCTATATCAGCAAAATTTACACATTTTACTTCCAGTGCATTGTCCCTTTTTAACGAATATTTTAACAGGATATCAATATTACATGTTTTACATATTACAATAATTGATATGTTGTGACATCCCTAAGAATGAGCTTTGCAGAGAATGAGCTTTCATTACTTTTTGTCTTCTCTGTCCTTTTAGAGCCAAACATGATGGTGGGGATGCAGGTAAAACAATTAAAAACAAAAAATATCATTCTAACTAAATGTGCATGTGTCACATGAGTGTGTGTTCTGTGTTCTGTGGTGTTGTATAATTCTTTGCTATGCTAAATGTGCTGTCTGTTTTTACACGTACCTTGTCTATGGCTGACTGTGTTGACATGCCATCTATTGCAGAAAATGCAGCTAAACATGTTATGGAGCATGCTTTGCTGAATGATGAGAGTGAGTACTCAAGATACAAAGGCAGGAGAATATCCTGAAATATAGACCTGGAAGGTCAAATAGTATGTCCCTCGGACATTGTAGTTGTTCAAAGGAAATCTGGCTTCAGTTGTAACTGAATCATACTCTACGTTTTTGAGCTAGTACTGCAGCCTCTTACTCACATTGTCATTTGACACATCCAAATTACATGGCTCAGAACCATATATAAGCACCTGACTGATACAACTTCAGTTTTTCCCCAGTGAGCTGGCTTGCTGTGACTGAGCTAACACTCCAAGTCATGACAAAGTGTGGTGATGTTAAAAACAATAGTTAGTTACAGTTGGGTTTTTTGTATTTTGTTTTTTTCTTTTCAGAAGTACTTCAGGAGATCCAGAAGTCACTAGAAGGAGATCAAATGCAAGTATCACAAACACTTTGTAGTTATACAAAAATTAAATGAGGAAAAAAAAGATGATGTGCCATTCTCAGGCTGGGAAAATGACTGCAGTGTGTAGCTATATCTGTGTGTAAGAACTGTTTGCAGCGTGCACCTCTGCGGGGGAAAAGGCACTGACCAACTTCAGTCTGTTTTGTTACTGTGATTGGAAAGCGGCGTTGCTGGTGTTAATCCCAGAACTCTGAATTCAATAATATTTTCCCAATTAACCTTTAAAAGTAAATCGATGTGATTCTTTGGCTTAAAAAGCTACCAACATTTTTTCTTGCAGATTTTCACTTGATATGTTATGAGAAAATTCAACTCATTCAACCCAGAAATTCTTCTAACATTTCTCCAATATTAACGACAAACATCACACAGTGCATTATGACCATACATCTCCACTTCAGTCTCATTCGTCCAAATAATTTTTCGAAAGTCTTGTGGCTTACTCAAATATAACCTTGCAAATCTAAGGCTTCTCCTTATAGTGAGAAGAGGCTTTTCCCTAGTAAGCCTTGCAAACAAGCTGTACTTGCTCAGTCTTAATTGTAGTATCATAAACTTTTAAAATGCTGAGATTATGGCTCTTGGGTTTTTAAAGGTGAACATGAAGTTGGAAAGTTGTAACCAATTGTGTTAATGGATTCTGTTTTCTGTTTGTCAAAGGTCATTCCTGGAGAATAATGTGAAAAGTGCTGTAGCATGAGGAGCCTATCTCAGCAGCTGAGGTGCGACTTTGTAGCACTTTCTTTCCTACAAATGCAAAACATGCAACCAATTTTTGAATCCACGTCTGTTGGTTCATGGTGTTTTTGTGCTATATCTTTAGAGAGAACCGACATGTTGATATGTCTAAAGTGGACCTAAGCGACAGATCTTGCCTCCATTTTAGCTTACACAACCACTACTGACACCTGACCCCTCTCCTCAGAGACTTACCCGCTCACACCCGCCCCTTCATAGAGACACCAATAGGCTCTTGTCAGAAGTGCTTTCTGAATATCGGGGGCTTTGGCTCAGTAATGGTGCAAAGAATGTGAAGGAAGAGACACCACATGTGCCTAAGGACCATACACTGCTGCCATAGCATGGCCACACCCATTTAATCCCAAAGCTGGATGAGGCACATTACTGGCGTGTGACCGGATCCCTTCAAATCAGCCTTCTACATCTGACATGGAAGCTACTGAGCTGTTTTGTTTGGTATAAAACCGTTTGTTTAAATTCACTTGATGTTCTAATGGCCTTTATCACTACCAGCATCACTATCTAGTCACTGTACTCTGCTGTATATCTTACTGGCCTTCATGTCCTCACAGAAACATGAAGAAGAAAGTTGGGGGATGATTTTTAAATAACATTGATAAATATTTTGTGTAGTTTAGATTTGTAATTTGTTGTAGAAAAGCCCATTTCTACCTGCAAAAACATGTTGTGTCCAAAATTATAAAATGTTAAAATTAACAACAAGTTGCTGTAAAATATTTGACAAATTCTTGAGACACTGAAACACAGAGGAAACGCGTGTTTCAGTCTGAATTAGGTAATACTATTTTAATTTGTTTGGGGTTTTTTGTTGGTTTTGTTTGTTTATACAACAATGATGTAACACAAATCATGCGTTTTCACTTCATGCATAGTCTTTATATATTTTTTCATGTCTTAACTTTTTAAATTTACATTTACAAAGTTGGCATGATTTTAACTTTTAGTGGTTTTTTTTCTTTTGATGTTAATGAGCTTCCATACTATTCAGAAAATCAGTGGAACATGTAATGCCTGAGATGATATATGTGTGTGTGTTATTTTGACTTATCATTTACTTAGTGAGAGCATTACACATTCTTTACACCACGCATAGGTACTGATGCACTACTGCAATTTTTTGTGCATGTTCTTATTTTAATCTTTTTTCTTTTGCAGGTAATAAATACTGTAATTTAGGAATGTAATTGTAAACTATTGTGCTGAAATATTTTTAATATATAAATGATTCTTTACCTGTGGATCTGTTGTAACTGGGGTTGGCTGCTATTTAGATCACACAAGGAAATATTTTGGTACTATCTCTCACAATGCTGGGTGTTTTAGCATCAGTCTAGAATCTATTTTTGTAGTGAATTGATTAAGAATGCTAATTTTTTTAATAACTTTACACTACAATTTTCTTGGATAAAATTGTTTTTTCAAAGAATGACTTTCTGGCTCTTTTTTTCTGCATAGTATCTACATTTTGTAACATAGCACAAAATCGATATGGAAAAAATGACTATGCCGCAATGCAATTCTTGATTGTGTGACTGTCCCCAAGTCTTCAAGTCTTTGTGTGCTTGGTTCAGAGACCAAATGTCAACTCGGAACCCATTATTTGGCCCTCATGAACTGCCAAAGCTCAGTACTCCTTTTTGGTATCTTTTCCTCTAAAAGCCTAGCTACAGTGTTGTGTACTTGAGAGCATAGCTTTCTCTGATGAAATCTATACAATGACGGAGGAATCCGCTCTCCTGCGTGATCCAACTGTTTTGATAATAATGATAATGATAATAAAAACTTTGTTTGAAAGTGCAATATAGTCAAAGTGCTGAACAGCTGCTCCAATCTGACAAGACAACCAGTGAAGAGATTTTAATACTAGAGTAATGTGCTCAAAAATCCTAGTTTTGGTTAAAATGCGAGCAGCTGCATCTTGTACCATCTGTAAACCTCTAAAACGTTTCTCCCGTAAGCCAGAAGGGAGAGCATTATAATAATCAATGCATGAAGACACAAATTAATGGACAAGAATCTCTGCAGTGTCAAGTGATCAAACTTGTCTGATTTTAGCTATGTTCCTTAGGTGACAAAAGGCAGTCCTTGTTGTCTCTTTTACATGAGAGTCGAAGGAGAGCTCCGGGTCAAGCCACACGCCCAAGTTTTTTACCTTGTCCCTGCAATTTATGACATTCAGCAATTTTCAAGGTGAGGTTTTGGGGCAATTACTGAAATTTTTGTGATCCAATGACCATCAAATCTGTCTTATCAGCATTAAGAAACTAAAATAACAATAATAATAATACATTTTATTTGAGGGTGCCTTTCAAAAACCTAAGGTCACCTTACAAAAGAAAATTAGTAAAAGGAGCAATAGTCATAAAATACATAAAATAAGTAAAAATTGCAAAACAGAACTTGACAACAGATAAAATCAGCACTAAAGCGAATAAGCCAGTTTGAACAGATGTGTTTTGAGCTGTGACTTAAATATCGGAAGAGAGTCTGTTTCATATGGCTGGAGGAAGAGAGTTCCAGAGCAGAGCGACTGAAGGCTCTGTTCCCCATAGTGATAAGATGTGCGGACGGAACAGTAAGATGAATAGCAAATGAGGATCTGAGAGGGCGGGAAACAGTGGTTATATGAAGCAGGTCACACAAATAGGAAGGAGAAGATTTATGGATACACTTGTATGTGAGAAGTAAGATTTTAAAGTTTATCCTGGCTTCTATGGGGAACCAGTGAAGCTGCTGAACTGGGGTAATATGAGCTCTTGACGGCGTACGAGTTATGACCCCGAGCTGCAGAGTTTTGAAGAAGTTGGAGTTTATGAAGGGACCTTTTAGGGAGACCAAATAAGAGGGAATTGCAGTAATCAATACGGGACGTAATAAGACTATGGACAAGGATGGCAGCAGCATGGGGAGTAAGGAAGGGACGGAGTTGTTTAATATTACCTAAGTGGAAGTATGCAGACCGGATTATGTAATTAATCTGAGACTGGAAATAAAGATTATTATCAAGTGTAACACCCAAACTCTTGACCTGAGGGGAAGGAAGGGTGGGAGAATTTTCAATGTTAATGGAAAAACTCTGGGATTTGGTTAAGAAAGAGGCTGTACCAACAAGTAAAACTTCAGTTTTATTTTTGTTAAGTTTAAGAAAATTGGAGGAGAATGATGATCTAATCTCGATAAGACAGTGTGGAAGGGATGAATTGGGTTTAGAAGAAATGTAGAGCTGGGTGTCATCGGCATAACAGTGAAAATTTATATTATATTTTCGGAATATATGACCAAGAGGGAGCATGTAAATAATGAATAAAAGAGGCCCTAATACGGAACCCTGGGGCACACCAGCAGAAACAAGATAGAGACTTGAAGAGGGAGATTTAAATTGGATAAACTGAGTGCAGTCTGAAAGATATGAGGCAAACCTAGCAAGGGGGGTATGACTAATGCCAATGGATGCCAACCGGTTTAGGAGGATATTGTGAGAAATGGTATCAAGCACTGCACTAAGATCAAGAAGAATGAGGATGGATAGGAGACCAGAATCAAAGGGCGCTAAAGCTTTAAGCAGCTGCGCGCGCTCCGGCAGGCGGCAGTCACTTTCTGGCAGACGATCACTTTTTGGCACAACACCTGGAGCTATTGGGCAAAACAATGGCATGAGTGCTGCTGTTTGAGTGAGGAAGAATAAAGTAGTCGTGGTAAGCCAATCACACGACCACTTTAAGATGACAAAGTTCAATTCAATTCAGTTCAATTCAATTTTATTTATAAATCACAACAAAAGTCGCCTCAAGGTGCTTCATAGGTACAGAGAAAAACCCAACAATCATATGACCCCCTATGAGCAAGCACTTTGGCGACAGTGGGAAGGAAAAACTCCCTTTTAACAGGAAGAAACCTCCGGCAGAACCAGGCTCAGGGAGGGGTGGCCATCTGCTGCGACCGGTTGGGGTGAAAGAAGGAAAACAGGATGAAAGACATGCTGTGGAAGAGAGACAGAGGTTATTGCAGCACGTCTATTGCAGCATAACTAAGGGAGGATTCAGGGTCACCTGGTCCCGCCCTAACTATATGCTTTAGCAAAAAGGAAAGTTTTAAGCCTAATCTTGAAAGTAGAGATAGTGTCTGTCTCCCGAATCCAAACTGGAAGCTGGTTCCACAGAAGAGGGGCCTGAAAACTGAAGGCTCTCCCTCCCATTCTACTTTTAAATACTCTAGGGACAGCAAGTAGGCCTGCAGTGTGAGAGCGAAGTGCTCTAATAGGGTGATATGGTACTACAAGGTCATTAAGATAAGATGGGGCCTGATTATTTAAGACCTTGTATGTGAGGAGCAGGATTTTGAATCCAATTCTGGATTTAACAGGAAGCCAATGGAGGGAAGCCAATACAGGAGAAATATGCTCTCTCTTTCTAGTCCCTGTCAGTACTCTTGCTGCAGCATTTTGGATTAGCTGAAGGCTTTTCAGCGAGTTTTTAGGACATCCTGATAATAATGTAGTCCAGCCTGGAAGTAATAAATGCATGAACTAGTTTTTCAGCATCACTCTGAGACAGGATATTTCTAACTTTAGAGATGTTGTGCAAATGTAAGAAAGCAGTCTTACATATTTGTTTAATATGTGTATTGAAGGACATGTCTTGGTCAAAAATGACTCCAAGGTTCCTCACAGCATTACTGGAGGCCAAGGTAATGCCATCCAGAGTAAGAATCTGGTTAGATACCATTTCTAAGATTTTCAGGGCCAAGTACAATAACCTCAGTTTTATCTGAATTAAGATGCAGAAAGTTAGCGGCCATCCAGGTCTTTATGTCTTTAAGATATTCCTGCAGTTTAACTAATTGGTGTGTGTTACCTGGCTTCATGGATAGATAGAGCTGGGTGTCATCTGCATGTATAATGTAAATAGAATTGGTCCTAGCACGGAACCCTATTGAACACCATAATTGACCTTAGTGTGTGAAGAGGACTCTCCATTTACATGTACAAATTGGAGTCTATTAGATAGATATGATACAAACCACTGCAGTGCAGTACCTGTAATACCTACAGCATGTTCTAATCGCTCTAATAGGATATTATGGTCAATAGTATAGCAGGACAAGCACAGAGATGAGTCCACTGTCAGAGGCCATAAGAAGATCATTTGTAACCTTCACTAAAGCTGTTTCTGTGCTGTGATGAGCTCTGAAACCTGACTGAAACTCTTCAAATAAGCCATTCCTCTGCAGATGATCTGTTAGCTGTTTGACAACTACTGTTTCAAGGATTTTTGATATGAAAGGAAGGCCGGAGATTGGCCTATAATTAGCTAAGACTGCTGGGTCTAGAGATGGCTTTTTGAGTAAAGGTTTAACTACAGCCACCTTGAAGGCCTGTGGTACATAGCCGATTATTAGAGATAGGTTGATCATATTTAAGATCGAAGAATTAATTAATGGCTGGACTTCTTTGAGCAGTTTTGTAGGAGGTTGTGCTGAAAAGGATGATACCAAACAAGGCAAAGTAAATAGTTTTTAAAGGTGAAATTATAAGTGAAATTACTTTTAGAATCCTGTAACTCAGTTACTAACTCAGTTACTTTTTTAAAGAAGTAACTAGTAACTATAATTAGTTACTTTTTCAAATTAACTTACCCAACACTGCTGAAATCATTACTGAATTGGTGTGTAGCTTTGCCAAAACAATGTCAGACTCTCTGCTCCCCTCCCCAATCAGACCAGGAGTGACATGTTTAACAGCATGTTCTCCTTAAATTGCTGGCTGTCTAAGTGGTGTCCAAAAAACAATGTGGACTTTATAGATAATTGAGAAACTTTCTGGAGGAAACCTGGTCTTGTTGGGAGAGATGGCTTCCATCCCACTTTGGATGAAGCAGCTCTCATTTCTAGAAATCTGGCCAAATTTATTAAACCCCCCATAACGTGATTATCCAGAGTTGGATCCAGGAAGCAGAGTTACAGTCTTACACACCTCTCTGCAGCTTCACACCTCCTGTTTTCCCCTCAAAACTCCATCCCCTTAGAAACTGTGTCAGCACCCAAACAGACTTAGTTAACTTAAACATAAAAAAATCACAAAGAACAATACAGTATCCACTGCATCAAAGACAGTGAAATTTGGTTTATTAAACATTAGGTCTCTCTCTTCCAAGGCTCTGTTAGTACATAAGTTAATAATTGATCAACAAATCGATTTTCTCTGCCTTACAGAAACCTGGTTACAGCAGGTTGATTATGTTAGCTTAAATGAATCAACTCCCCCGAGTCAGAATCATTGAAGCACAGGCCGAGGGGGTGGTTTGGCAGTAGTTTGAACTCACCTCTCTGACATCACTCACAGAGTAGTCTCTCACTGTCTTCCTTTTGGTAGTCCCTCAGATTCAATTGTACATTTCTGAAGACCCTGGAACCACCCACTTGTTGTAGGTCCACACTGATGGACCCATAATAGCATCTTAGGTTGGAACAATTTCTGTCACCAGCACCATTTAAAATCGTGTTTCTCTCCCTCAGCAATCTGACACCTGGGATCTGTCTTGAGGTATTGCTGTTTATAATGACTTAGTATTCAGAAAAAGCTCTCTCTCCCACCTCATTGTCCCTACGATGGTGCACTAGATTTGCTTTCAGGTGCTTCGCTTACTCTATACTTAGCAAGCAAGGTTGACTTTGTTCTTCTCCAGATTTATTATTATTACCTACAGACTCACTTTCACTATGCAAAACCAGACATACTTTCCAGCCAATTATCCACTTCCAAGACCACCTCTGAAAGTGCTACCATAATTTCCATCCATCTCGATTTACCTAGGAAATCAAATCACTGATCAGGATTCCCCAGTGTGACAACCAAGACCCAGGTATCGGTCCACCTAACCATCTTTTTGTCCCTTCCAAGTAATACACTGTGCCCATTTACCTGCCACCCTGGTAAGAACTGCACCATCTCTTTTCTCCAGTGCCTGTTCTGGTGCCATCTTTAAGGATGTCAAAGACTACCTATCTCCATGTCCTGCCTGCATGTCCTGAACACCACTTGAAGAGTGTGGGAGACAAGGTAGGGGTGGTGTCACCGACAATGGCACCTAGGCTGGCTCCATCTGCACAGGTTCCTCCGGTTACATAGTTGGTCGTCCCTGCACAGGACACACAGCTGAAAAAGAACTGGTCATCCCAAGTTTCCCTCTGATCCCTCCCTTTCCTCTGATATGTCGAGTTTATAAAAAGCACTCAAAAACAAGTTTTCAGCAATCACAGCAGTTGTAGGTTTGGGTTCAGTCTCTGGCTGGGGTCCGGAGCAACCCTGGCAGAAACCCTGCTTCCTCTTGGAAGTCTAAGAAGATTGGACAAGGATTGCAGTCACTTCATCCTTAGTCAGTAGCCAAGGAGGCTGACTGACGTCACCAGGTCCAGGGCCAGCTCCAGCAAGAAGGAGAACTAGTCTGAGGTGATGGAGACTCCTGGTGTTTGGCTCCTGCGTATATACATTATACATTTCTTGGGTGCTGCTACAGATTCCCAGTAGCTTGTCACTATTGTTTGGCTGATGAACTGAACTGAAATGAAATATAGACTTCCAGCAAGGTCTGCATCTACCAGACTGCAGCATTGCCAGCTCCCCTCTGTTTTAACTAATAGTCATTGTGTCCCATCAGCTGTTCAATTTAATATTAAATATAAATTATACACATATATATATAACCTTGCAATCCAAAAATAAACTGTTAATAAAAGGCCAACATTTTGCATTTAAGTAATCATTTTACCTTAAAATGACATAAAAACACAATTTCTAATTGAATATTACATATAACAAACAGGTTAATAATGTATAACAATAGTAAATAATCATGAATTATAGTTTATCACTTTGTAAAATTATGACAGCTTTATTACCCCATTTGGGGCTAATCACTTTTGAGATAAAATATCTGTTTTCTCTGTAACTGACTGGGACATGCAACAGCTGAAATTCTCTAATTTCATAATGGAATGTCTGATTAATTCCATACTGGGTAGGAGTGTGGCCAAGGGGTTCCTCCACACATATAGCACATAGAGGAACCTGTTTCTCGCTGTGCTCTTTCTCATCCTGTCAATCAGCTCATATTGTTAATGTAGCCCAGATGGAAAAATCACAATTAGATGACACGAATAAAAAAAGAAGAAGTATTTAGTATTTATTTTCGTTATTTTAATTGTTTACATCAAGTGTTACAGTTCCTGTCACAATTGCTCAGTTCACCTCTAGCTCTCAAAAGCCAATCAGAGCCTACATCCAGCCTGTCAACTAGGAGGTGAGGTGAAGGCGTGTGGTTCTCCCAGGTTTCTTTCTGATCTCAGCCATGGTAGTGAAGGCAGCTACTGAAAAGAAGACCTAGAAACACGGAGAACAAAAAGAGGAAAACCCAGAGTTAAACTGTGGGACAGAAACAGAAAGCCAGTGTACTTACCTACTGGAAGCCTGGAGCTGAGTGAGTAAATGAAGGAGAGAAGTAACGTTTGTAAGACAAGTGTTAGTTGGATAAAAAAACAAACAAACTTGAAGATTCTTACTGTCCTTGTCCATCTAATGCTAGCACAGGCTTACCACTTACAGCAGCAGCAGAAGAGCTGCTGCTGTTCTGATACCGGTGTGTTTGGCTTTGAAACACAGAGCAACTATGAGAAACATTTTCCTGTAGCTGCTCTGAAGCTGCTCTGAACCTGTCAGTTCACTGTGTGCTAAAGACAGTAGTAGTAATATTAAAGTTATGAGAGTGAACTAAAGTGGATAGTTGTTACAGTCCTGGGTCGTTTGATAACTCCCAGCTGTGTTTCCCTCCTGTTTCTTCCCTCATTATCCCTCTATTTAAGCCTTTTGTCTTCCTCTGTGTGTTGCTGGTTTGTCTGCATATTATCAGTCATTCCTCCATGTCCCTCATCTCAGGCTCTCATGTCCCATGTTCCACGTCTCCATTCAGGTTTTTGGCTCCTTTGTATTACTTTTGTATGGCTTACTATTACTATTACTTAAAGCTTTTCAACACAGTCATCTTTGGTGACATCTGGTGGCCAAAAATATGAAGAACAGCTTGAAGCAACAAATTGAAGTGTACTGCTTCATTATGACTGCCCACTCCACAAAGTGGAGTTCACAATTTGGTCTGATATTGGGCCATCCTTGTGTTGCTTTGAAAATGTATTGCTTGGGGGTGATAAAATTATGTTTATTTGTTTAATAAATAAATTTGATCAATAAACATTCCTTTTTTAAACATGTGCCATGGTGTGGTCTTTCTTTGCTTGAGACTCCTTGATGTTGGTAAATACAATAGATGAAAAATACATATAATATACATATAATAATGTACAACACATTATGGAGTATGCCTCTGCTGTGAGGTCCTGCCTTAAGGTACTTATGCAATTAACCGCTGGACAGGTGTGTTTATAAATAATATTATATTAGGCCAATTTTCTTTTACATATTTTTAAACCTGGGCGTAGAACTGATTGTGAACTGGAAAGGGGAAATGCTTATGAACTTGTAAAGTAGAATTTAAGGTTATCCTGTTTGGTTTTCAGGATAAGCGGAAGCGAATGGATGGATGGATGGATAGAATAGAATAGAATAGAATAGAATAACTCATTATTGTCATTGTTACAAAAACAATGATAGGCAATATGGCATCTCTCCATGTGTGTGAAGTACACAATACCATAAGTATAGTACACAATAACACAGACAAATTTACATTTACACAAGAAAGATATGTACAAGTTATACATACACCTGCATACATACGGATACACCCATGCATACAAATACATACATACGTACATATATGCATGCATACATATGTATACACACATATTTCCACATACACGCTTACATATATATACACACACACATGCATGCCATCTGAGGAGCAGGTACATTGTGTCACAATGCATTGGGGGTGGGGGCTGTTGCAACTATAATAAATATTGTTATAATAAATACAGTTTCAAGAGGTAGGAATGTTGGTTGCATTAAAGTATGCATAGAAATACAGTTTATAATGTCCATGGGTGTTGGCAGTGCAGTTATCCTCCAATCAGGGTGGAGGTAGGGCATGTTTGAAAGCCTGTGGGTAAAAACTTCTATTGAGTCTGTTTGTCTTCGTCTTGATGGACCTGTAGTGTTTACCAGAGGGAAGGGGGGGAAAAAGTGAGTGTCCAGGGTGCGAGGGGTCTTTGATAATGAAGCTGGCTTTCTGCTGAAGTCTGCCAGTAAAGATGTCTCTGAGGGGGGTTAGTGAGGTGCCAACTGCCCGCTCTGCTGCTCTCACCACCCGCTGCAGTTTCCTCGTCCTCCGCGGTGCAGCAGTTGAACCAGAGTGTGCAGCAGTAAGTCAGAAGGCTCTCGACGGTGGAGTGGTAGAAGTTTACTAGCAGTCTCTGGGGTAACTGGGCTTGATGCAGCAAATTTTATAATGGTGTTACTGGTGTGGATTGGAGAACAGTCATGGGTGAAAAGTGAGTATAAGAGGGGACTGAGGACACACCCCTGTGGCACACCTACATTCAGAATGAGGGTGGAGGAGGTATGCGCTCCCATTCTTACGTTCTGGGGTCTGTTGCTCAGGAAGTCCAGTATCCAGCTGCACAGTGAGCTGCTGAGTCCTAAGTTGCTTAGTTTATTGACCAGTTTGTGGGATTGAACTGTATTGAAGGCAGAGCTGAAGTCCAAAAACAGCATTCTCACATAGGTGTTACTACTGTCTAGATGTGTGATGGTTGAGTGAAGAGCTGTTATTATGGCGTCCTCTGTCAAACTGTTTGCCCTGTATGCAAACTGGTATGGATCGAGGTTTGCAGGGATGGCAGCTTTGATGTGTGGCATGATGAGTTGCTCAAAACATTTGGCAATTATGGGTGTTAAAGCAACTGGACGATAGTCATTCAAGCAGCTCACTGTATTCTTCTTGGGCACTGGAACGATGGTGACTGACTTAAAGCAGGATGGTACTACAGACTGTAGCAGTGAGAGGTTGAAGATGGCGGTGAAAACCTCTGCTAGTTGGTCTGCACATGCTTTAAGAAGAGAATTTCTTCCTCTGTGTGATGGCCGAGTCTGTTTGTTTTCTTGGAGATAATTTCTCCTGGCTTAGAGAAAATCCTCTCACATGGAACAGAAGAGGCTGGAGTGCACAGAAACTGAGATGCAAGTTGGTAGAAATGCAGGTATACGGTCTTCCTGGGTCCCAAAGACTATCAACTAAAAAGACTGAGTAAATTAAATTGCTGCACATTTTTTAGGATAACATTTTAAGATTATTTTAAACATAAAATTATTTAATGACATATATATTATGAAATGCAGATGTTTTGTTAAGACATTTTAAGTTTTTTAATTTTTCAGATAAAATAAACACACGCAAAAAACAAGAACAGAAAGCTGGCAAACCCACCCGATTGACCAAAATCAACTCAAAATACTCCCACATGACAGAACTTCCCATCTTCCTCACTGGCAAATAAAAGCTCATTCTCAGTTAAGTTGGTTATCAGTGTAAATATAGATATCTGAACAGTGTATATATAGTGTCTTTTATTTTATGCTGATTTAAATATAAAAGGGGAAGTCTTTTTTATTTTGCTGTTGCCAATTTAAAGATGGCTAATTTTAAAAAATCAGATGAAGAGAGTAAAATAATGTTCTATTTTGTAATATGCAAATTATTGAAAGAATTCATTTCTACTGTGAGTCTAATGTAACTGGGGGTAATTTTTGGTATAGACGTATAGTGTTGGAGAAATTAAGGACGATGCTTTGATACCTCTAAACCAAACTCTGCATGTGTATTTTGTTGTTTTATTTGCACATGGCTATGATGTATGAAATTTTGAATGTTAATGGTTACTCACCATCAGTATTATTGAAAAAAGAAATATGTGAGTACTTGAATGTTTAGTTCATGCATTTGACTATTGCATGTTGTACAGCTAAAAGAAAAACTGAAACTTAGAGATTTGATAAGATTTAATACATGGGGTTGATGCAATATTTTGATAGACCTCTCTGCATCGAATCATATCTGTTATTAATCTCTGTCTCTCTTCCACAGCATGTCTTTCATCCTGTTTTCCTTCTTTCACCCCAACCGGTCGCAGCAGATGGCCGCCCCTCCCTGAGCCTGGTTCTGCCGGAGGTTTCTTCCTGTTAAAAGGGAGTTTTTCCTTCCCACTGTCGCCAAAGTGCTTGCTCATAGGGGTCATATGATTGTTGGGTTTTCTCTGTATTTATTATTGTGCTATCTACTGTACAATATAAAGCGCCTTGAGGCGACTTTTGTTGTGATTTGGCGCTATATAAATAAAATTGAATTGAATTGAATTGAATTGATATTTCATTTAAACTTTAAATAGCTTATAATATGATAATAGACCTGGGTTATAGGTTAGGTATTTAGAGGGGACAGGAAAGTCCGAGGACCAGGACGAGCTTTCGGTCATGACAGATGTTGAGTCAACCACTTTGAGGAAAATCACCATGAAGAAGATGCACGCGTACAAACTCATACATATGTTCACATTACACTTACAAAGACCTTTGAAGTCAGGTGTTACCGAAACAACTCTTAATTCTTTAAAGGGCCCCAACGGACACTTTTATTTCATTTAACTGTGCACACCATTCATTTTATTTTTGATAATTAGGGTCAATTTGATTATTTTATACTCTTTCTCTACAAATTGGACAATGTTTCTTATGCATTGTAACAATACAAGAGTGGCTACTCAACAGTTATTCTTGTGTCTGAGTCATTATTGCTGCTCAACACTTTGGCTCCTCACGAATTTGGTTTCTTCTGATTCTGGTCAGGGTCTTATTACTAGCCCAAGTAGTTACTGTGCTGTAGTTCACTTTTTTTATCTCTAAAACTGGTTGCATTGAGCACTTGAAACAGCACTTCTCACCTTTCCCAACCATTTAGCAGCTGTCCATATGAATGGCAGCACAGTGCTCTGATCAGCAAGGTAGAACTAAATAATTCAGAAGGCCCTCTGTGTTTGTGTGTCTGCACTTTACTGCAAGCAGTTCAACTTTGTCGTTGCTGTGTCACAGGCATACAATGTTGTTGGGTGTATATTACATATGTGGCTCTCTGCCCTTGGTTTAATTTTAGTGGGTGGGATATTTGTGTGTCAGCACTCCTCCTGAGCACAGCACATATTTGGATCAGTAACACTAGTTCTTGAGGAAAAGCGAGAGGACTTTGCAGCCCCCCAGCTATGCTTTGGTTTCATCTGAGAAGCCTGGTAAGCTATATTACACTGAAATGAGCTCTGTGCTTTTACCCCCAGGGACACTGGATATAGAGCCACATCTAGGCTGAAGGCGCAGACAAAATCTGCCGTTTACTGTTACAAGGGGAATAGCTGAGTGGTTTTAATCAAACTTGGAAAAGATTTATAGCCTCTTTGAATGGACTTTGCTTCCTTGTGCGTTATCCTTATCCTGCATATTAATTCTAGCCCACAAAGTTAGCTTAGGAATGTCAAGTAAATAGAAAGGATGAGGGACTTAAATCCTGAAATATGGTCTCAATAATGAAAGATGAAGTCAAGGACCTGGTTTCACAAATTTTTTAAAATTCGATTTAATATGTAAGGCTTTACCTCTTACCTTTCTCTCCATTTTCCAAATGAAAATTTAAATGACAAAAAAACATTTTGTTTTCATACTTTGTAGGTGAGTTCAACTCTGAAGAAGTGATTGCATACTATAACTTGACTCCCAAGCTAGAACAAATTCCATGAAACAGAAGGCAAAGACAAAAACAAACAAAATTCTACAAAAAAATGTGAGACAGAATAGTTCTAAAACATGTCAGTCTCCTTCTCAAGAAAGAAAAGGGATTTTATTAACACTAAAGGATGGAAGGTCCAATGAAACTGAAAGCAATGTAAGAAAGAAAGCAGTTCAAAGCAGAAGAAGAGGTTCCAGTGAAATGGAGCATCATACTGAGGAAGAAAATAAAAAAACAGGACATGCAGAATTGCATGCTCAACACAAGAATGATAATGACTTTACAGGTGGGAAAAAAAAGATGACCAAACATTCACCAAAAGTATTCCCAGCCATTCAAGAGAGGATTAATAATGATTTCCATGCTAAGCCTGAGAAAGAGAGGGTAGTAGAAAGTGAGGAATCAGAGAGCAATGCTGGGAGCTCAGTGGAGGCATCGGTAAAGGAAATTAGTAATAATGAGGAGGCGGAGGAACAGAGTAGCGATGAAGAGCCAGTTAAGATGCAGGCTAGAGAGGAAAGCAGTGAGCGATCTGGGGTGTTGAATTCTCAAAGAGATACAGAACAGTCAGCAAAAAAACAATCAGACAAGGAAAAAGCTGAATCCACCAGAAGTGATTCTAAGGACCAGGAAGAAAAAGAGGGGAGAAAAGAACAGGAACAAAAGAGAGTAGAAGAAAAAGAAGAAGAGGAACAAAAACAACAAGAAGAAGATGAGCAGAGAGGTTATCTATGTGAAATTATCAACCATGACAAATTTGAAGACAAGAAGATAGCCTGGGAGGAAAGGTCTAAAAAACCAACTGCTGATAAAGCCAGCAGACAACACAAAAACACTCCTGCAAAGCCTGTTCAAGGAATGAAATACAAGATGTTTAAAAAGACAAAGGATCAGCAGGCTGCAAAGACAGAAAAACAACGGGCCAAAGCAGAGAAGCTAAGGTTGAAAAAGGAAGTCAAACAAAAAGCCAAGGAAGAAAAGGAGAAGAAAAAGAAGCCACAAAAAGAGTACAAATCTCGTTCTACAACAGAAGGGGTTCAGCCTCCAATGGGTATTTCTCTTACCAGGACTGACCCAGCAAAAAGTGAGACCCAGTTAACAAATAAAGTAAAAAATATCAAAGGGAGAGATTCTTCTGTAGAAGTTGATCTAATCATGCTTCCCAAAGGCAGAAGTGAAGAACTCAAAACCATTCTGGATCCAGAGGAGCAGCAGGGCGCTAAGAGTGTCATTAACAGGAAGTCACAGATCTTGCTCTTGGGGAAAGTCAAGACATTATCTCTCCAACGCAAAGCAACCAACAAGATTTTGGCAAAGCCTGATAAAGAAGAAATAGATACATGCACAATTGATGGAGGGTTTAATAATTTTAAGGACCATTTGATGGCACGGGAAAAAAGTATGAAGAGTTTGTGCAGACTGTCTGGCTGGATTCAAAATAAAATGCCACAGGGGTTAAACTGGAGAAAAAAGCTTTCTGCTTGGACTAAAGCTATTGGGATATCTCGCTGGCTCTCAGTTCAGGCAATAAACCAAAAACATGGCCTAAGAAAATCTAAGGGGAATATCTTCAAAAAACAGATGGCCGTAGGAGTTGAAAGTAAAGCCAACCTGGCTAACAGGAAAAACAAGAGCTCCACAGAGGACAGAATTGTTGAAGAGAGAGCGACCTTCCAGGGTACGGACGAGGAAGGAACAGAAGAAACAGTCCAGGGTGGGGAGAAAGTTGTAGAAGCCAGATATGCTGTTGTACTCCCGACGATGAATAAACTAAGCAAGGAAAATATAACAGAAGCACCTAAGGCAGATCTTCAAACTTCTACTCCAGCGATTCTAGCAGCAGAAGCCACACTCCCAGAGCTCAGACCTACAAACCCAGGTGTCAAGTCTGTGCTCCCTATCAAACCAGATCTAAATGTCGTAAAGTGCATCAATAAACCCTTGTCTGGAGGATTAACATCAGTTCAACATGTGCCTAAGAGCAGTTCTGGACTCAGTGAGTCCACCACTGAAGACAGAAACAACAAAGGCAATCAAGATAGAGTCAATATGTTTGAAGTTGCAAGAGGGAAGGTGAACACCTCTGAAATCAACATTCCCAAGATGTCCTTGTCAGTGGGTGGTCCAACACAGGCCTCAGGACAAGAAGAACAAAGAGGTACCAGTCGACCATTTCCAAATGGAGAGTCCAGTGCAGAGAGATCTTTGTGGGAAGAAGAAGCAGACAAGGAAGTAGCTCATCTGATGAGTGAGGGGAGAATATGTTCTATCTCCAAACCAAAGGTACATTGGACTGGGAACCCACGGATGAGTGGAAAGCCTCAGGTATGGGTTATATTTTTGTTAGTGGACTTTTAAATAAGCAATGTTTAATATGTGGCTGGAAAATGTGAAATACATTTATTTAGGTGTTAAAGGCTTTTCGTAAGGCCAAGATTTACATTTGGATAAAACAAATAAGGGAAAAATTTCATAAATAAAAATATGTGTACCTAACCCTAACTGTAGTCTGTGATCACGTTGATGCTAAGATGGTTAACATGTGTAAAATCTTGGTAAAATAACAATTAAGGGAGTGCTATCATTGCACGCAGCAACAACAGAACTCAATATGTGTACTTCTCTCACACTATGCTCAAGACAATACTTTCAAGCTTAGTTGTCAATCTTTTTCTATGTGGGCTCAGGACTGGTTGTGCGCTGAGAACATGTTGCCCCATCAGAGAGTGGAGAAGCTAACCAAATGGACAGTCTATGAGGATGAAGGCCAAGGCCAGCCCATTCAATCCCATAATGGCAGGGGATGCTGGGAATCAGAAGATCCCAACCAGGAGATACTGGAGAGTCGACTAATGAACATACAGGTATTGATACTCTGTTTTAGTATAAAACTATAAATCACTTAATGACAGCAATATTTAAATGCTACTATTAGTTTGAAAGGGGAGAAGGCATTGGGAATGAATAAGAATTTACCATTTCCAATTCCATTATCGATATCTCTTAATATACTACACAGAACAGTTTTCTTTAAAGTAATGCAGTAAGTTACTCAATTTCTTGCTGGAGAAATTAATTTGTTATACTACTCATTAAATAACTTTCATGTTACTACGTAAAATGACCTGAAATGCATGCATGTCTTATAATTATCATTTAACAATATAAACCTAAGGCTGCAGTCCCTCACACCACCACAAATCTCTATGCGAAACTTTCTCTTAGCCGAGAGATATAATCTCTTCAGCGTGTCCTGGGTCTGCCCCGGGGCCTCCTCCCGGTGGGACATGCCCGGAACACCTCACCCAGGAGGCGCCCAGGAGGCATCCTTGTCAGATGCCCGAACCACCTCAACTGGCTCCTTTCGATGTGGAGGAGCAGCGGCTCTAATTTGAGCCCCTCCCGAATGGCCGAACTTCTCACCCTGTCTCTAAAGGAGAGGCCAGCCACCCTTCGGAGGAAGCCCATTTCTGCCGCTTGTATTCGTGATCTCGTTCTTTCAGTCACTACCCACAGCTCGGGACCATAGGTGAGGGTAGGGGCGTAGATCAACCGGTAAATTGAGAGCTTTGCTTTTACACTCAGCTCTCTCTTCACCACAACAGACCGGTATAGCGTCTGCATCCCTGACCTGGAGTGGGCACTCCACCCTTTTCCGGCTGAGGACTATGGCCTCAGATTTGGAGGTGCTGATTCTCATTCCCACCGCTTTACACTCGGCTGCGAACCGTTCCAAGGCGAGCTGGAGGCCATCACCCGATGAAGCCATGGACCCTCAAGTATCCTTGAGAGGATAAAGAGCTGATCCAGTGTTCCACGACCAGGATGAAAACCGCATTGTTCCTCCTGTATCCGAGGTTCGACTAACGGACGGACTCTCCTCTCCAGCACCCTGGTATAGACTTTCCCAGGGAGGCTGAGGAGTGTGATTCCCCTGTAGTTGGAACACACCCTCCGGTCCCCTTTCTTAAAGATGGGGACCACCACCCTGGTCTGCCAGTCCAGGGGTACTGCCCCTGATCTCCACGCAACATTGTAGAGCTGTGTCAACCAAGACAGCCCTACAACATCCAGGAACTCGGGGTGGACCTCGTCCACCCCAGGGGCTCTGCCACCAAGGAGTTTTTTAACTGCCTCAGTGACCTCACGCCCAGAGAGTGGCGGGTCATCCCCTTCGTCCCCAGACTCTGCTTCCGCCACAGAAGACATGCCAGTGGGATTGAGGTGGTCCTCAAAGTATTCCTTCCACCCCCCGACAATTTTCTCAGTCGAAGTCAGCAGCACTCTAACCGTTCTATACACAGTGCAGTTAGAACACCGCTTTCCACTCCTGAGTCGCCTGACGGTTTGCCAGAATCTCTTTGAGGGAGTCCGAAAGTCTTTTTCCATGGCCTCTCTGAACTCCTCCCACACCCGAGTTTTTGCTTCAGCCACCGCCTGCGCCACATTCCGCTTGGCCTGTCGGGGAATGCGACAGGCCAAGCGGACCAACCTATCAGCTGCCTCCGGAGTCCCACAGGCTTATCAAGCCTGGTAGGACTCCTTCTTCAGCTTGGTGGCTCTCCTCACCTCTGATGTCCACCATTTGGTTCGGGGATTACCACCACAACAGGCACCAACTACCTTGCGGCTGCAGCTCAGTGCAGCGGCTTCGGCAATGGAGGTGCTGAACATGGTCCATTCCAGACATGGTCCCCAGTCTCCAGTCTCCCTCGAAATGCTGTTGACGCTCTGCCAGAGGTGTGAGTTGAAGATCTCGCGGACCGGGGCCTCTGCTAGACGTTCCCAGCACACCCTCACTGTACGTTTAGGCGCGCCAGGTCTCTCCAGCATCCTCCCTCCCCACCTGATCCAACTCACTACCAGGTGGTGATCAGTTGACAGCTCAGCCCCTCTCTTTACCCGAGTGTCGAAAACATAGGGCCTCAGGTCTGGTGATACGATTACAAAATCGATCATCGACCTGTGGCCTAGAGTGTCCTGGTGCCACGTGCACTTATGGACACTCTTACTCTTATGGACACATAAGTCCAATAATAAAATACCATTCGGGTTCAGATCCGGGAGGCCGTTCCTCCCAATTGCACCCTTCCAGGTCTCGCTGTCATTGCCCACGTGAACATTGAAATCTCCCAGTAGGACAACAGAGTCCCCAAGAGGAGCACCCTCCAGTGCCCCACCCAGGGACTCCAAGAAGACTGGATACTCTGAACTGCCGCTCGGCGCATAAGTTCAGACAACGGTCAGGACCCGTTCCCTGACCTGAAGGCGAAGGGAACAAACCCTCTCGTCCACTGGGAGAAACCCCAACATACCAGCAGCAAGCCGAGGGGATATCAAGATACCCACCCCAGCCTACTGCCTCTTACCAGGGGCATCTCCAGACTGAGACAGAGTCCAGCCCCTCTCCAGGAGGCTGAGGTGAGCCTGACAATATCTAGCCGATACCTCTCAACCCCACGCACTAGCTCAGGCTCCTTCCCCACCAGAGAAGTGACATTCCATGTCCCAATTGCCAGTCTTGGTAGCCGGGGATCGGTCCGCCAGGACCTCCGCTCCTGGCCGCAGCCCGACTCACATTGCACCCGACCCCTACAGTGCCTCCTGTGGGTGGTGGGCCTGCAGGAAGATGGGCCCATGTCCCTTTTTCGGGCTGTGCCCGGCCGGGCCTAAATACGGTTTTTACTTTACCATTGCACCCTCATTTTTAGAGCAATAAGAATAAAAGTAATTTCCACGTCCACACTGCAGACTGCACCACTGTTTTCCTCCTCCAACCCAACTAAAATCACCTGTTTGTAATGCGAGTGTAAGTGGAACTGATAAGCAGGATCGATAGGCATGGTAACTAACAATTCCAAGGAATTAGACTGCTGGGAATCAGTTCTCTATGAGAACTGGTTCTTACTGACATGAAACATCAGTTTCATGATCATTGATATATAAATTGACAGGACTATTAATCAATGATCTAGAATATCCCTCACAGAGAACTAGAGAATGGCTGCAATTAGGGCACTAGCTCTGATCGTTAGCCCTTTAAAACCGGTCGGAGCGGGAACGCTCTGTTTTGCGTAACTATTTTTAAATCCCGGTAGCACTGCAACCACGTAAGCTAGCGCAATAATTTTTTTTGCATATGAAACCGGAGGAGTTGTACTTACATCTTATGCCATCAGCTTGTCCTAGGTCACAGTTTCCTTCCACATATAGCTTTGCAAAAATTGCATAAAAAGCGCTTGCAGCAACAAAAATATAATACTCCAGAAACACGCTTTGCCGATCCGATCAGCTGTTCATAACACTTCCTACGTCCATCAGCGTGAACTATCGCATGTCCGCCGTGACCTGCCCGAAACCGGAAGTGACGTCATTTTGCGGAAATGTAGTTGTTTACCATCGAGGCCTCATGAGCCTATACTGTTGTTTTTGAAAGTTATTGTCACTACCCGATCCGTACCAGAAACCCGATCGGTACCCCGCATGCGCGAAAGGTGTCTACTTCCGGTCGAAGCGTTTTACGATAGTTACGGGTCAGAGTATCTGTTGAGATGTTAAGAATAATAAGTATCTCTTAAAATGTTTGCAATAATGAAGCATTTTAATATAATGTAGACAAAAACGAAAAATAAAAAGATCGTTACGGATCAGGACTCCCCGATCCTTACTGCGCATGTGCAAAGTCGGACCGTACAAATCGGGTCTACCCGATCCGTACCGCGCATGTGCAGGGGTTTTCTTCTTCTTCTGTTCGTTTAATGGCAGTTTACTCCCCAGTGTACGAGGATACTGCCACCTGCCGACCGAGCGAATGAACCCTGTTGTAAATGAATTAGCGTCATTACAAACGTGTGTTAAATTTGATTTAATGATAGTCGAGTGTGTTTATGCTTGTCTGTGTGGAGAGGATTGATTGGAATAGTGATGATGATGTCCGCTATCACTGTCAATTGTCAGTAAACACTTCTTCTGTCTGATTAATCTTCACGTGACATGTTACAAAGTCTGTATTACTAACTCTGTAATTAGGCGGCATTCTTCTTATTTTACGGCGTTGTTGTTCAATCAGGGAACGCTCTCTGTTGAGGAGAAAAGCATGAATTTGTTTATATACGGATTATCCATTGTTTAAATGTCCCGGTAGTCGAAAAGGAGGCAGAGCTGTTGAGAAATGCTAGGAGCTAACCGTATCATTCAAATATATTGAATGTCGCAATGTTGGTAAAGAGAGGAAGTGACGTAAGATTTGCGCATGTGGGGTACGGATCGGGTTTCCGGTACGGATCGGGTAGCGACACATGACTTTATGACTTTCTGTGTCGTTTCTGGGATGCTTAGGACTCATATTGCACTGCTGGAAATAGTTTATTTTGATGCACATGCTGCTTTTTTGCAAATTTGCACTATAATATTTATTTTTGTTTTTCCTGCAGTATATAAAAATTGGTGTATTTCAAAAATAAAACTATGAACACACTCAAAATAAATTTCCTGTGGTGGGAAACTATTTTGTGCAACTTTTTTGTATTTACAGTTTTGAGGGACAAGCCTCTTAAATTTCTCTAACTAGAAATATATGTTAAAAAAACAAAAACAATTTTCAATTTTTTTGTAGTTTATTGCACTTTTTTGCAATTTATGTACTATGCACTTAATGCATACATATTGTTAAAATTTGGGCTATAATGGTTGTATTGATGTATAGCAACTTGAAATGCTCCCAAAAATGGCACTACAGCATGTAAAAATATAATATAAGCTCTGGCGGACTTGGTTCTATGGTAGGTCTTAAAGGGTTAGGCAGCTATGCTGTTTATAACCCTGGCGAAATCTGCAGTAAGCTGAGACTGAAGAAGTCACTTGTATGCGTGATGAAATACATCTACCACTAAAACCACTGTCCAAATGAACAGAGTCTTTAGTCAGAGACTACTTCCAGAATTTGAGGATTCCAGAGGATGGAATGGCCTGGCTGCAGTCTGAGAAAACCCCACTGAAGACTTTTTGGATCAGCTTAGGCGTGCTGTTCATGCCAGAGTGACCACATTGGCTGCCTTGCAACAAATGCTGGTTGAAGAATGGGATGCCATCTTACAGCAGTGTGTGACCAAGATAGTGTCCGTCATTAGGAGGAGGTTCCAGGCTGTTCTGGCTGTGGGGTTTACCACATGCTACTGAGGCCCCTGTTTGTTAAATGGTAAATGGTAAATGGCCTGTATTTGTATAGCGCTTTACTAGTCCCTAAGGACCCCAAAGCGCTTTACACATTCAGTCATCCACCCATTCACACACTGGTGATGGCAAGCTACATTGTAGCCACAGCCACCCTGGGGCGCACTGACAGAGGTGAGGCTGCCGGACACTGGCGCCACCAGGCCCTCTGACCACCACCAGCAGGCAAGTGTCTTGCCCAAGGACACAACGACCGAGACTGTCGGAGCCGGGGCTCGAACCGGGAACCTTCCGATTACAAGACGAACTGCCAACTAAATGAATTAAATGAATAAAATGAATCCACTGTTTAATTGCCAGTTGTTTCTTCAGACTTCAATCATCCAACCCAATAAACTACACCAAATAAAAGTCATTAGCAGACTAAGCTGTTTACTATTGGCAGAGAAAATTTGCCAGATTTTTCATGAGTGCAACTCACATGCTCAACTCTGCTTCTCAACCCACAAATGCATTTTCCTTCCAGATGCGGCCTCATTTAAGGGGAAATAAACAGGCTTTCCACAGAATAAGATTTATTGCCAAGAAGCATTGTTACAACAAAGATATAGTTGACCAAATTTCCTTACATTTTGGCTAAATTTTGAATAACTTTGAGTATCAAGAAATGTATTTCTTCACAGGCATGGAAGACAGCAAAAATCATTTCACTTCTTAAGAGTGAGATTGCTCATATTAGCGGTGGAAGTAATCTTCCTCCAAAAAGTAGCCAGCCATTTCCATAGAGATCAGGTGAGGAGTTTAGTCATTCGAGAGGGGCTCAGTGTAGAGCCACTTCACCTCCTTCCTGAATGAAGATAATCTGAGTTTCTCTGCTGAAGTCTGGAATATATTCTGTTATGGACAGGGACAGCAGGAGACCTAAAGCTGGAGCAGTAATTCCTATTTTACTTCGTTGAAGTCTGATGCTCTATCTGGATGCATGCATGGGTGGTACATTCTAGGCCATGTCCACACTAATTTTCGTTTGAAAACACATCTTTTTCTCTCTGTTTTGGCCTTCTGTCCACACTGAGACGGCATCTTTAGTCAAGGAAAATGGAGCATTTTGAAAACGCTCTCCCTAGGGGATAAATTTGAAAACGCGTCGCAGTGTGGACTGTGAAAACAGAGGTTTTCAAAAACAATGATGCATTTTAGTTGTATGATGCAGTCATATGACCAATTCAACTAAGATGGCAGATGGCATCGTATAGCAGTTGTTTTGTTTGCTCTCAATTTTGACAGACCTATTAAGGATTAGTATCAGTTTGTACATGCTCCAGATAGCTTTTCTTCAAAGAAGACGGAATGTTTACTCAGAGCTGTTGTTCAGCGATGGAACTAGATGACAGTTGTGTTTCATTTTGCTGCAATGTTTCAAGAAAATAAACGACTGACGGTCAAATCACGCATTCGCAACTCTTCGGAAACAATTGAAAACGATGGAGCCACTTTTCATATCCTCCCTGGTGAATTTGATGTGTTGGTCCACCGAGTTAATGTGATCTGTGAATTGTGGTATGTCCTGAGATTTGATTTCCACCCAGGTGCCATCCACGTACCTAAACCAATGACTTTGGTAGGATAGCAAAGCCCTCTTTTCAACTTGTTCCATGTACAAATTGGCCACAATGGGTGAAACTAGGGAACCCATGGCACACACGTTTCTGCCTGTAGTACGATTGTAGTAAGATTAGGGGAAACCTGCAGTCAGCTGAGACTCAAGAAGTCACTTGGATGAGTGATGAAACGTTTCTCCCACTGAAAAGGCTACGGCCAGATGAACAGAATCAGCTTTTGGGGATTTACTTACCTGGATGATTGAGCATGCATCAAGACGCATAGAAACCTATTTTACAAATGCATATCCTAAAACTTGAATGAATAGGGTTCGTTTTAAAGTCCTTTTATTGGTTTTTAAATCTTTAAATGGTCTGGCCCCTGTTTACTTATCTGATTTGCTGAAACCACATGTTCCTCCTCGCTCGCTCCGTTCAGCTGAGCAGCTGTTGCTGTCGGTTCCTAAGTCGCGGCTGAAATGCAGAGGAGACCGAGCTTTTTCAATTGTGGCTCCGATGCTCTGGAATAACCTTCCCCTTCAAATTAGACTAGCGTCATCAGTGCAGGTCTTTAAGTCCAGATTGAAAACCTATTTTTATTCCCTGGCTTTTAACTCTGTAGGAAACTGACACCTTCTTATTTATTTTATTGTATGTAATGATTTTATCGTATTTTTAAATTGGTAGTTGTTTTAATCTGTGTTGTTCAGCACTTTGGACTGCCTTGTGTGTTCGTAAAGCGCTATACAAATAAATGATGATGATGATGATGATGATGATGATGATGAATACTGATCATTTAGGCACAATTTATATTGGGCAATTTTCTCATTTAAAAAGCTTCCTGTGAATACAAATATATAAAACTACATTTAACGTCTTACTCAGAATTCTTGAATGCATGTAGACGAATCAGCTGACGGACACAGATCATGTTGCATACCGCGTATGGGGTTCTGAGACAAACTTCACACTGTTAGCTTTGCACGGATCCACAAATGAAAGCTGCGTAAATGGTCTCTGTCTGTATTCCTGAATTTATTTATTTTTGATTAAAGTGGGAGTTTCGTCATCTGAATAAGCAGAACAACTCATCACCCCTCTACTAGAAAACATAGATTTACCCATTACAGACACAGCACAATAGCACCACACGAAGGTTAATATATGGTTTAAATAAGCTTAGAAATAAAACACTTGCTGCTGGTTGATTTATTGCCTGGTCTTTGTATATACAATAGACCTTATGAAAACACTGCAGCACACTGCTATGAGGTTGCAGCCTCATAACACTCTTCCACTGCAGCAAACTGAATTTTTTGCCTGTTGTGGAAAGCTTTCCAAAATAGTTGACCAAAAAAAAAAAAAAAAAAAAATCACACTTTAAACCATCAAGGCCTCTAGAGCAGATCCTTGCCCTTTCTGACAAGCTTCATTCAGTGTTGTTGAGCTGTCTTTATTTCATGGTCATGACTGGAAGGGAAGGGCCAGAGCTCTGGTATCCTTGCATGCTCATTTCTCTAGCTTTTACAGGTGATGATCCCCGGCAGCCAGAGTGCTATAGAGGTGGATGAGGTGGACGATCTGTCCCAACTGGAGTGAGTACACACACAACGCACACACACACACTCTTTATATTTTAAACTGTGCATAATTTCAACCTTTCTGTCTAATGGTTATAGAGAGGTGTGTGAGAGTTCCGTGCTTCTGAATTTGAAGAAGAGGTTTCATCGTGACTGGATTTATGTAAGTTAAACTGATTTTGACCCTTTCTTACACAGTTCGATGAAAAAAGGTTATAATTTATTATATATTATCAGCATTTTAAACTGCACATCAGAACAATCTTTCAATAAAAAAAAAGTCACCTCTGGTATTTTTTGGTTTTACTTTTTAAAGTGTTTATATACATTAAAAAAATACATAACACTTTAAAATAACCATCACAAAAAATTTATTTTCATTTTGTCATTACTTTGTGGAATAAAAATATATATACTAAATATATATATTTTGTATTATGTATTATACTATTAAAAAAGATAATGATAAAAATATATTATAAATTATAATTTTCCTAATTATTACCAAATGTTTGTGTGGTTATGGTTAAAACCCTTCATTACAAAAGAACAATTACTGTAAATATTAGTTTTTGTTTCACAATAGCGATGAAAAATAATGTTAATAAATTTAATAGTAATTAAAGCTGCAAGCAGCGATATGAGGGCCCTCGCACCCCAGCACGTCGAGCCAAGCCCAACACCTAAAACCAGTGCGTCCGATCTGATGTCACATTGATGGAATTCATGCATTTAACCACCAGCTAACATTTCATCTAATTCAACCATTATTATAGTCGTCCCACTAGGTGGCGCTCTAACCATTACTGACAAATGGCATAACAAACATTTCCGAGCTCGAGTCTCATCACGCCTGCGACCTTTGGGAGAGATTGGACATTGTGTTTTTGAGTGACAGCAGATTACTGCTTGTTGGCGAGTGATTGAAACTCCACGTGCCGCCATGACCACCCCGTTTCCCTGAACGTAAAAAGTTTCGCAATTTAACATCACAAAGGTCTTTAGATTCCACACACAGGAGATCGGGTTAATCTGATGAAATCCCTTGGAGGAGTTCGTCAAAGTATGAGGCCTGAAAAGAGGCGAAAAAGTGGCTAAAATTACACCTTAATTTTAAAATGGCTGACTTCCTGTTGGATTTGGGATATTGCTCCAAGAGACTTTTTTGTACATCTTGATATCCTCCATAAGCTTACCAAGTTTCAGACTTATAAATAAAACACAGAGCAGGGGCTGATGTTTTGAAATTTTGTAGGGGGCGCTGTGGAGCCATTTTGCACTATTCAAGGAAAATGATCACATAACAACAAAGCCCTCATCACATTGGAGGTTTGGGCCAAATTCCAAGACTTTTTAAAATTTCCAAGCCCCTCAAAAGCCACTTCGTCTTTCATGGTGAACCGCGTTGCCACCAGGGTGCGCCGTTCAGTTTAAAGTCACAATTTTCGCACAGAAGCATCATGAAGGACTGATGGTGATACTCACTGCTTTTGAGGTGGCCACGATGAACCTGTGAAAATCAGTACAACAAAATGAAAGACATGACATTTCCTGGTGCCACTAGGTGGCGCTCTACGTATTCCTGACAATGGGCATATCAATCTGTTCAGGGCGGGTCTGACATCATCCCTGTAAAATCTGGTTCTGATCAGACTGGATTTCATTGAGTTACACTAATTTGTTTCTTCATGGCGAGACCTCAATGTTCGCCATGCTGCTGGGGTCACACCCTTCAGCGAAAACTCACAGTTTTCTCTGTAACCCAAGACCAACTCCTTAAGGCTTTCCTGGAGAAATTTGAGGCTGCAGATGTCACCCATTACAATACTGTACCCCAAAGTGTAAAACATGACACTTCCTGTTCCCACTAGGTGGCGCTGTCCCTGATGTCAAATATGGCACTTGAAATATGTTCAGTGGTGGAGCCTTATCATATTTATGCTCTTTGGTCCAGATGGGACAATGTATGACAGAATGAGAGGCAATAAGATTTTCATGGCGAGTCATCGAAATTCGCCGTGGCGCCACGTCCTCACCGTATCACGAAAACTCAAAAGCTCCGCAATTTAACATGGCCCAGGTGTGTAGTTGGCACTGTCCAAACATGAAGTTTGTATGAGAAAATCCCAAGGAGGAGTTCGCGAAAGTACAAGGCATGGAAATGGTAAAATCAGAGCCAAAATGTGACCGTCAATCCAAAATGGCGGACTTCCTGTTGGGTTTGCGTCAATGGTCCCAATGACTTTTTTGTTCGTCTTGGCATGATACATACGTGTACCAGATTTCATACATGTAGCTCAAACCATGTGGTCGTAGGGCTGCATTTTATAAGGCATAGGTGGCGCTCTAGAGCAATTTTCCAATGCTCATATGTAAAACCATTAAAATACGAAATTTTTCACCAGACCTGATGCGTGTGCAAAATTTCATGAGTTTTTGAGCATGTTAAAGCCCTCAAAAAGGCAATTCATTTCAATGAAAAATAATAATAATAATTAAAGCTGCAAGCAGCGTTATGAGGGCCCTCGCACCCCGGCACGTCGAGCCAAGCCCAACACCTAAAACCAGCACGTCCGATCTGATGTCACATTGATGGAATTCATGCCTAGAACCACCAGCAAACGATTCATCTCATTCAATCATTATTATAGTCGTCCCACTAGGTGGCGCTCTAACCATTACTGACAAATGGGATAACAAACATTTCCGACCTTGAGTCTGATCACGCCTGCGAACTTTGGGAGAGATTGGACATTGTGTTTTTGAGTGACAGCAGATTACTGCTTTTTGGCGAGTGATTGAAACTCCACGTGCCGCCATGGCCACCCCGTTTCCCTGAACGTAAAAAGCTTCGCAATTTAACATCACAAAGGTCTTTAGATTCCACGCACTGCAGATCGGGTTAATCTGATGAAATCCCTTGGAGGAGTTCGTCAAAGTATGAGGCCTGAAAAGAGGCGAAAAAGTGGCTAAAATTACACATTAATTTTAAAATGGCTGACTTCCTGTTGGATTTGGGATATTGCTCCAAGAGACTTTTTGTACATCTTGATATCCTCCATAAGCTTACCAGGTTTCAGACTTATAAATAAAACACAGAGCAGGGGCTGATGTTTTGAAATTTTGTAGGG
The DNA here is from genome assembly GCF_013358895.1 of Oreochromis aureus. Taxonomy (NCBI): domain Eukaryota; kingdom Metazoa; phylum Chordata; class Actinopteri; order Cichliformes; family Cichlidae; genus Oreochromis; species Oreochromis aureus. Next base: position 28,810,648 of record NC_052949.1, on the reverse strand, counting down.
GCGCTGTGGAGCCATTTTGCACTATTCAAGGAAAATGATCACATAACAACAAAGCCCTCATCACATTGGAGGTTTGGGCCAAATTCCAAGACTTTTTAAAATTTCCAAGCCCCTCAAAAGCCACTTCGTCTTTCATGGTGAACCGCGTTGCCACCAGGGTGCGCCGTTCAGTTTAAAGTCACAATTTTCGCACAGAAGCATCATGAAGGACTGATGGTGATACTCACCGCTTTTGAGGTGGCCACGATGAACCTGTGAAAATCAGTACAACAAAATGAAAGACATGACATTTCCTGGTGCCACTAGGTGGCGCTCTACGTATTCCTGACAATGGGCATATCAATCTGTTCAGGGCGGGTCTGACATCATCCCTGTAAAATCTGGTACTGATCACATTGGATTTCATTGAGTTACACTAATTTGTTTCTTCATGGCGAGACCTCAATGTTCGCCATGCTGCTGGGGTCACACCCTTCAGCGAAAACTCACAGTTTTCTCTGTAACCCAAGACCAACTCCTTAAGGCTTTCCTGGAGAAATTTGAGGCTGCAGATGTCACCCATTACAATACTGTACCCCAAAGTGTAAAACATGACATTTCCTGTTCCCACTAGGTGGCGCTGTCCCTGATGTCAAATATGGCAGTTGAAATATGTTCAGGGGTGGAGCCTTATCATATGTGTCCACTTTGGTCCACATCGGACCATGTATGAGGGAATGAGAGACGATAAGATTTTCATGGCGAGTCATCGAAATTCGCCGTGGCGCCACGGCCTCACAGTATCGCGAAAACTCAAAAGCTCCGCAATTTAACATTGCCCAGGTGTGTAGTTGACACTGACCAAATATGAAGCTTGTACGATGAAATTCCAATGAGGAGTTCGCAAAAGTTCGAGGCATGGAAATGGCAAAATTAGAGCCAAAATGTCATCTTCACTTCCAAATGGCGGACTTCCTGTTGGGTTTGCGTCAATGGGCCCATTGACTTTTTTGTTTGTCTTGGCATGATACATACGTGTACCAGATTTCAGACATGTAGCTCAAACGATGTGTTCGTAGGGCTGCATTTAACAAGGCATAGGTGGCGCTCTAGAGCCATTTCCCAGTGCTCATATGTAAAACCAATAAAATACAAAATTTTTCACCAGACCTGGCATGTGTGCAAAATTTCAAGAGTTTTTGAGCATGTTAAAGCCCTCAAAAAGGCCCTTGTTTTGCCTGAATAATAATAAGAAGAAGAAGAAGAAACGGAGCAGATACAATAGGGCCTTCGCACTCGAAGTGCTCGGGCCCTAATAATAATAATAATAATAATACACAGAGCAGATACAATAGGGCCTTCGCACTCTCGGTGCTCGGGCCCTAATTAAAGCTGCAAGCAGCGTTATGAGGGCCCTCGCACCCCAGCACGTCGGGCCACGCCCAACACCTACAACCAGCACGTCCGATCTGATGTCAAATTGATGGAATTCATGCATTTAACCACCAGCTAACGATTCATCTCATTCAATCATTATTATAGTCGTCCCACTAGGTGGCGCTCTAACCATTACTGACAAATGGCATAACAAACATTTCCGACCTTGAGTCTCATCACGCCTGCGACCTTTGGGAGAGATTGGACATTGTGTTTTGAGCGACAGCAGGTTACTGCTTTTGGCGAGTGATTGAAACTCCACGTGCCGCCATGACCACCCCGTTTCCCTGAACGTAAAAGCTTCGCAATTTAACATCACAAAGGTCTTTAGATTCACACACAGGAGATCGCGTAAATCTAATGAAATCCCTTGGAGGAGTTCGTCAAAGTATGAGGCCTGAAAAGAGGGGAAAATGTCGCCAAATTTACACATTAATTTTAAAATGGCTGACTTCCTGTTGGATTTGGGATATTGCTCCAAGAGACTTTTTTGTACATCTTGATATCTCCAATAAGCTTGCCAGGTTTCAAACTCATACATAAAACACAGAGCAGGGGCTGTTGTTTTGAAATTTTGTAGGGGGCGCTGTGGAGCCATTTTGCGCTGTTCAAGGAAAATGAACATATAAAAGAAATCCTCATCACATTAGAGGTGTGCGCCAAATTTCAAGACTTTTTAAACTTTTCAAGCCCCTCAAAATCCACTTCATTGTTCATGGTGAACTGCGTTGCCACCAGGGTGCGCCGTTCAGTTTATAGTCACAATTTTCTCACTGAATCATCAAGAGGGACTGATGGTGATATTCACCGCTTTTGAGGTGGCCACGATGAACCTGTGAAAATCAGTACAACAAAATGAAAGACATGACATTTCCTGGTGCCACTAGGTGGCGCTCTACGTATTCCTGACAATGGGCATATCAATCTGTTCAGGGCGGGTCTGACATCATCCCTGTAAAATCTGGTACTGATCACATTGGATTTCATTGAGTTACACTAATTTGTTTCTTCATGGCGAGACCTCAATGTTCGCCATGCTGCTGGGGTCACACCCTTCAGCGAAAACTCACAGTTTTCTCTGTAACCCAAGACCAACTCCTTAAGGCTTTCCTGGAGAAATTTGAGGCTGCAGATGTCACCCATTACAATACTGTACCCCAAAGTGTAAAACATGACATTTCCTGTTCCCACTAGGTGGCGCTGTCCCTGATGTCAAATATGGCAGTTGAAATATGTTCAGGGTGGAGCCTTATCATATGTGTCCACTTTGGTCAAGGTCGGACAATGTATGACAGAACGAGAGGCAATAAGATTTTCATGGCGAGTCATCGAATTCGCCGTGGCGCCACGGCCTCACCGTATCCCGAAAACTCAAAAGCTCTGCAATTTAACATGGCCCAGGTGTGTAGTTGACACTGACCAAATATGAAGCTTGTACGATGAAATTCCAATGAGGAGTTCGCAAAAGTTCGAGGCATGGAAATGGCAAAATTAGAGCCAAAATGTCACCTTCACTTCCAAATGGCGGACTTCCTGTTGGGTTTAGGACATGGCCATAATAGACTTTTTTTTGTGCGTCTCCGAACGTTAGATATGTGTTCCGAGTTTTATACATGTAGGTCATACCCATCTCGGGGCTCGCGTTTTCATTTTTCTAGGTGGCGCTACTGAGCCAATTTTCCCTGGACATGTCTACGGACATTAAAATACGTAAATTTTCACCAGACCTGACGCGTGTGCAAAATTTCATGAGTTTTTGAGCATGTTTAGGCCCTCAAAAGGCCGATTCTTTTCCGAAATAATAATAATAATAATAATAATAATAATTAAAGCTGCAAGCAGCGATATGAGGGCCCTCGCACCCCGGTAGCGTCGAGCCAAGCCCAACACCTAAAACCAGCGCTTCCGATCTCATGTCACATTGATGGAATTCATGCATTTAACCACCAGCTAAAATTTCATCTCATTCAACCATTATTATAGTCGTCCCACTAGGTGGCGCTCTAACCATTACTGACAAATGGCATAACAAACATTTCCGAGCTCGAGTCTCATCACGCCTGCGACCTTTGGGAGAGATTGGACATTGTGTTTTTGAGCGACAGCAGGTTACTGCTTTTTGGCGAGTGATTGAAACTCCACGTGCCGCCATGACCACCCCGTTTCCCTGAACGTAAAAGCTTCGCAATTTAACATCACCAAGGTCTTTAGATTCCACACACAGGAGATCGCGTAAATCTAATGAAATCCCTTGGAGGAGTTCGTCAAAGTATGAGGCCTGAAAAGAGGGAAAATGTCGCCAAATTTACACATTGATTTTAAAATGGCTGACTTCCTGTTGGATTTGGGATATTGCTCCAAGAGACTTTTTGTACATCTTGATATCTCCAATAAGCTTGCCAGGTTTCAACCTCATACATAAAACACAGAGCAGGGGCTGTTGTTTTGAAAGTTTGTAGGGGCGCTGTGGAGCCATTTTGCGCTGTTCAAGGAAAATGAACATATAAAAGAAATCCCTCATCACATTAGAGGTGTGCGCCAATTTTCAAGACTTTTAAACTTTCCAAGCCCCTCAAAAGCCACTTCATTGGTCATGGTGAACCGCGATGCCACCAGGGTGCGCTGTTCAGTTTAAAGTCACAATTTTCTCACTGAAGCATCACGAGGGACTGATGTTAATATTCACCGCTTTTGAGGTGGCCACGATGAACCTGTGAAAATCAGTACAACAAAATGAAAGACATGACATTTCCTGTTGCCACTAGGTGGCGCTCTACGTATTCCTGACAATGGGCATATCAATCTGTTCAGGGCGGGTCTGACATCATCCCTGTAAAATCTGGTACTGATCAGATTGGATTTCATTGAGTTACACTAATTTGTTTCTTCATGGCGAGACCTCAATGTTCGCCATGCAGCTGGGGTCACACCCTTCAGCGAAAACTCACAGTTTTCTCTGTAACCCAAGACCAACTCCTTAAGGCTTTCCTGGAGAAATTTGAGGCTGCAGATGTCACCCATTACAATACTGTACCCCAAAGTGTAAAACATGACATTTCCTGTTCCCACTAGGTGGCGCTGTCCCTGATGTCAAATATGGCAGTTGAAATATGTTCAGGGGTGGAGCCTTATCATATGTGTCCACTTTGGTCAAGGTCGGACAATGTATGACAGAACGAGAGGCAATAAGATTTTCATGGCGAGTCATCGAAATTCGCCGTGGCGCCACGGCCTCACAGTAACCCGAAAACTCAAAAGCTCCGCAATTTAACATGGCCCAGGTGTGTAGTTGAGACTGACCAAATATGAAGCTTGTACGATGAAATTCCAATGAGGAGTTCGCAAAAGTTCGAGGCATGGAAATGGCAAAATTAGAGCCAAAATGTCACCTTCACTTCCAAATGGCGGACTTCCTGTTGGGTTTAGGACATGGCCATAATAGACTTTTATGTGCGTCTCCGAACGTTAGATATGTGTTCCGAGTTTTATACATGTAGGTCATACCCATCTCGGGGCTCGCGTTTCTCATTTTTCTAGGTGGCGCTACTGAGCCAATTTTCCCTGGACATGTCTCACGGACATTAAAATACGTAAATTTTCACCAGACCTGACGAGTCTGCAAAATTTCATGAGTTTTCGAGCATGTTTAGGCCCTCAAAAGGCCGATTCATTTGCCGAAATAATAATAATAATAATAATAATAATAATAACTAGAAAGCGAAAATTTCAGAAGAAATTTTATGTGTGCCTATGCCGCTGCTATTCAGTGTAGTTTGCCATTCATACAGCTACAGAGAGCAAAACTCAGAAGAGCACCCATTCTCCACCATGAACTATGGTAAAAACAAACACTGCTCACGCTTCACAGATGACAGCTTACAGTTTTGTGTAAAGATGAAGTTACTGCCATTACAGCGCCGATTTGCAGGCGCTGTGCACACAGGTTCATGAGCAGAAGTCCCATTGTACCACGGCAGATCCGACAATGTTTGCATGAACACGCTTTGAAGCATTACGTTATGGACCACTTTTCACACATGGTTGGTGTACCCAAACAGCCGGCTGTAGCTTTTCAACTCACAGCCCGACACACACCCAAAAACAGCCGAGAGAGCACAGACTACGCCCGAGAGGCGTGATTGCAGGTGCCGCTCAGGTGGGTCCACCTCCCCTGCAGCGGCACTGCAGACCACGCCCGCCACACACATCAAACACGTAAAATAAATATTTATGCACTTTTGCATTCACTTTTTGTTTTTGTTATTTTTACACAGTGTTCTGAATGATGAACAATGGTCTACAGCCAATCTTGTGTATTATTATACAAACTTTGGTTGTAAGATTCAGATAACTATTTAATAAAAGCTAAATATTTTATATGAGAGTAAGAAAGAAAAGTATATCTTTGTGTCCACCTTTCTCTGTTAATGCCCTACCTGGCCCCTGGCAAAAGCTTTGCTAGATCCGCCCCTGCACAGTTACCAGCTGTCAGCTACACAAAAAAGGAGCTTGGTGTATATTTGTCTGTCAGAAACAGTTCATAACTTCCTTCAACTCATTCATGTCACCTAAGGGTAAACCTGTTTCTCCATCATCAGTTCAGCTCTGATGATTCAGTAAGGACATCTCCTGATTTCATCTTCATGCTCCAGCAAACATCAGCTGATACTAGAAATTAAAATCAAAAGAATTCTAACAACAGCTGATCAAGCTTAAACGTGCTGCTGTTGTTTAGCGCGATAAACAAACAAGAGAGAAAAGCCGATCATTGATCAGTTTCATGACTGAAGTTTCAACAGGCGAGAGAATGACAGGGGAGGCTGTCATAAAGTTCAACATCGGTAACATCGGTAACTTAGCGCGCACACAGCTGTATACAAACTCCGTAGTGCTAGCTAGCATGCAGTATGAGTTATTGTAAGTGATTGAAAAAGTCAGCACAACGAAAATAAACTACACCTAAACTCGGTTTATATCTGACCCAAATAGAGTGCAGGTCATAACTTCTTACCTGAAATTCAGTTCACCTCACGCTCCTGCCTTCGCTTTCCCTGATCCACCGCATTAGCAAACACCGGTCGATCGGCGGTAGCCTCACCGCCTTGTATGTCTCATTCGCGGCATGTCCTTTCTGTCACACACCGGTGGATAGCTGCCCTCTGTTGTAGCTCCACCACCAAACAACTCAGTTATTTTTTCCACATCGACCAGTATCATCGGCCCATATAAACGAAAAATAAGTCCAGCTAAGACACAGACCCTTGCCGAGCGATCGGGCGATTAAACAAATTTTAGCCACCTCACTATCAGCCAAGCCTGGGTGGTTTTTCACGAAGGGTCGCTAGCCGCGCTAGCTAGCTAAGCTAGCGGCGCTAGCTAGCTAGCCAGCCGGCTATCAGCAACACATAAGAGAACTGCTGCTAAATAAACTACACCTAAACTCGGTTTATATCTGACCCAAATAGAGTGCAGGTCATAACTTCTTACCTGAAATTCAGTTCACCTCACGCTCCTGCCTTCGCTTTCCCTGATCCACGATTGACCTCAGCGTTAGCAAACACCGGTCGATCGGCGGTCGCGGCATGTCCTTTCTGTCATACACCGGTGGATAGCTGCCCACTGTTGTAGCTCCGCATTATAGCACCACCAAACAACTCAGTTATTTTTTCCACATCCAGCTGTAACTCCGATTCTGTGCGAGCATTTGCGAGAGACCGGGAGGTGAAAGGGAGAGAGAGTCCCTCGCTGTCCATTTGCAGCCAAGGCGCGGCAGCTAGCTAGGTAGCCGGCTAGCTGTCAGGCAGGACCGAGGTCGTCAGAGCATTGTCGCTAATATGGGATGTCTTGATAAAACAAGCAGATATTTGAAGTTTACACACCTACATTCTCGCCTGAAAATATCTTAAAAGTTGATTTTGTGACCTAGAAACACTAATAAAAGACATATAAAACGAAGTGGTGGCCGCCATTGTTTAACTCGGCAGAGGTGTGCTATGAATTGTGGGATATGGAGTTTTCCACCAAGCATAGAAGCCATTGTGTTTACCGTAACTATTCAATGGTTCGTGCAACCTTAAAACCTCCAATGGTTCCTGAAAGCAGCGAGGCTGTGCGCGCCATTGATATTGTCATCATTACGGTATCCAAATAAGGGTAGACAGGCTGTACCACTCCCGGCATACCACTAGAGAGAGCCAACACACCACAAATGAAGTTTGAAATTTGTTTCAATGGGACCAAAAGATGGCGCCAACACACCACAAATGAAGTCTGTTTATTTGGCGCCAAAAGATGAATTGGCCTAAATTTGCACTAAAATATTAATATTTAAAAAACTATAAAAGTCATAAACACCAAAAGTCATGACATAATAGTCCAGCTCCAGCCGCACAAAATGATCTAACATATGTAAACCTAATGTCAAAACTGTTCGGCAGAGGAGCGCGGGAAAATTTTCACTAAAATATTAATATTTAAAAAACTATAAAATTCATAAACACCAAAAGTCATAGCACACCATTCCAGATCCGGCCGCACAAAATGAGGTAACATATATGAAGCTTTTCTCAAAACTGCGGGGCGTGATACGTGCCGAAATTTAGGCGGAAGATGGAGAATAATAATAACTAGAAAAATTTGCATTTCCTGCGAAAATGCTGTGTGGATGCCTTAACGCTGAAGCTGTCTGCTGAAAAGCTGAAAAAGATGAAAAGTTGCAAAAAGTTGTATGGTGGTGAAAAAAAACATGTCGCCCTGAGCAGGATTCGAACCTGGCCCTCCTGGTCTCAAGGGAGCTACTCATCTCACTGAGCTAAACTCATTCTCTCAAAAAACAGGAGGAGAGACCGACAATTCTGCTAAAATGAGCAGAAGCTGCTGAGAATTGTGCTGAGAAGAGGTGAAAAGGCTGAAAATTTTGCAGAAAACAGGTAAATCAGCAGAATTTCTGCAGAAAAGAGGTAAAGAAGCAATAAGTTGCGCTGAAAAGAGATGAATCAGCAGAATTTCTGCTCAAAGGTGGCTATTCATTTCCCTGAGCCAAAGTCAGTCTTACAAAGAAGAGGTGGAGAGATGGACAATTCTGCTGAAATAAGCAGAAGCTGATAAGAGGTGAAAAGGCTGAAAATTTTGCAGAAAAGAGGTGAATCAGCAGAATTTCTGCAGAAAAGAGGCAAAGAAGCAGAAACTTGCGCTGAAAAGAGATGAATCAGCAGAGTTTCTGCTCAAAAGAGTTGTCTTTTTTCTGAATACAGCCAAAAAAGCTGGAATTTGTGCTGAAAAGGGGTGAAAAAAATGAAAATTTTGCTGAAAAGGGGTGAAGAAGCTGAAGAAGCTGAAGAAGCTAAAGTATACCAAATCAAAGTATTTGTGCCAAAACATAGTGTTTCTGCCATATGGTGGTACTACTACATTACAACATGAATACGGATTAAAGATGAAAGAAACTGGCAACAAATTCCTCCACTACAAACCAGTCTGATACCACTTCTTTGCAGTGTTCATGTTTACTAAGGCACTACCCAAAAGGCGCCACGAGAGGGCACTCCAACACAAGAGATGAGGTGAATGAGCAGAATTTCTGCTGAAAAGAGGCAGAAGGTTCTGTATGTAGAAAAAGAAACACTGTTGAACCATGTGTGAAATAAATAAAGAAATGAAATGAAAGAACAACCTGGTTCTGCTCAAATTCACCAATCAGAGGTACTGCCTCAGTCTACTTCATCAGGCTGTGTACTTGTTTCTGCCATGGAGCATTAACAAGAATCAGAGGTCCATATTAGAAAAGCTGCTAAAATCATAAAACTTTGCAGAATTGTAATAAATTAGCAATATAAATTACAGGTCTGTGATAGTGTATAAATTTGTAGAAAAAAAAAAAAAACATGTGGACCAAGGTGGGATTGAACCCATGACCTTTGAGCTGCAGAGCCGTGTCATTACTGATTGCGCCACCTGGAAAGGGGCGGCGGTCTGAAAGACAGATACTTGGGCAGTCAGAAAATAGATCGCGGTGAGAGGCGATAAACGCCGTTTTTGGAGTTACAAAATGTCGTGTAACTCAAAAACTAGGAGGGCTAGCAGCATAATTCTTGTACTGGGTGAATCAGCGGACTTTGGTGTATTTTGACTGCGATTTTCATAGTTCGTTCTACCTCCGTCGCTGAGATATGACGAGAGAAGAAACGGCTTCATTTTCGGAGTTTGAAAACTGAGAGGAGGACAGATTTCCACCCTCAAACAAACGTAATTCATTGCTCAACGGTAAGATAATTGTAAAAACTGCTTCCACTGTGAGTGTCAGCAGTGTCTGAAGATATATTGGCACAAGCCTCATGTCCTAACTTTGCTTTGTTAAAGAGATTTGGCGATTTGAAAATGCCTCCCGTTTCAGAATTTCAGCTCTGAATTTCAAAACCTCCCATAGACTTTGAATGGGGAGTATTGAGACCTTATGTCACTCCGAGGCAAATTGCGAAAAAACGGTAAATCTCACAATAAAGATAGTGACATTGTCTGAAAGCCAGCAAAAATACCTACGTTTTTGATGTATAATTTGTGGGGTTGAGTGGAAATTGAGTGAGTAGCAAGAAGTTGTTTAGACATGAGAGAAAATTCAGAACGGACCAGCACTCAATCTGACTTAATTGCATAGCAACCATAGCAACGCATGTATTTTCTGAAAAATCACAATTTTGCAACTGAAAACTTAAAGAGAGATAAGATTAAAACGGTAGAAGATCTGAAAAAGCTGAATCAGACACGAATAGCCCAATAATCTGAGAACATTTTAAAGTTTGAATGGAGTTTCTAGGTGAAAGTATGACAAAGTAGTTAAGTTTCAAAGACAAGCAAGTTTTAGCAGAATTGTGGAAGTTTCCCATTCATTTCAATGGGACAAATTAAAGGAAAAAAAGTGTAATATTTAAAAAGTATAACAGTAATAAACACCAAAAGTCATAGCCATCATTAGCAGAAAGAGCAGAACAGTATAGAGTTTGAACTGAGAAAATCGGCTGAAAACTGAGAAAGTAGTTAAGTGCCAAAAAGTGTACGGAAGCAACTAGAGGAATAATAAAGAACTAGAAAAATTTGCATTTCCTGCGAAAATGCTGTGTGGATGCCTTAACGCTGAAGCTGTCTGCTGAAAAGCTGAAAAAGATGAAAAGTTGCAAAAAGTTGCATGGTGGTGAAAAAAAAACATGTCACCCTGAGCAGGATTCGAACCTGGCCCTGCTGGTCTCAAGGCAGCTGCTCATGTCACTGAGCTAAACTCTCTCCCTCAAAAAAGAGGAGGAGAGACAGACAATTCTGCTCAAATGAGCAGAAGCTGCTGAGAATTGTGCTGATAAGAGGTGAAAAGGCTGAAAATTTTGCAGAAAAGAGGTGAATCAGCAGAATTTCAGCTGAAAAGAGGTAAAGAAGCAGAACGTTGCGCTGAAAAGAGATGAATCAGCAGAATTTCTGCTCAAAAGAGGCAGAACAACCTGGTTCTGCTCAAATTCACCAATCAGAGGTACTGCTTCTGTCTGCTTCATCAGGCTGTTTACTTGTATGTATTTCTGCCATGTGGTGTTGACAAGAATCTGAGGTCCATATTAGAAAAGCTGCTAAAATCATAAAACTTTGCAGAATTGTAATAAATTAGCAATATAAATTACAGGTCTGTGATAGTGTATAAATTTGTAGTGAAAAAAAAAACGTGGACCAAGGTGGGATTGAACCCACGACCTTTGAGCTGCAGAGCCGTGTCATTACTGATTGCGCCACCTGAAAGGGGCGGCGGTCTGAAAGACAGATACTTGGGCAGTCAGAAATAGATCGCGGTGAGAGGCGAAAAACGCCGTTTTTTGGAGTTACAAAACGTCGTGTAACTCAAAAACTAGGAGGGCTAGCAGCATAATTCTTGTACTGGGTGAATCAGCGGACTTTGGTGTATTTTGACTGCGATTTTCATAGCTCGTTCTACCTCCGTCGCGGAGATATGACGAGAGAAGAAACGGCTTCATTTCCAGAGTTTGAAGACTGAGAGAAGGACAGATTTCCACCCTCAAACAAACGTAATTCATTGCTCAACGGTAAGATAATTGTAAAACTGCTTCCACTGTGAGTGTCAGCAGTGTCTGAAGATATATTGGCACAAGCCTCATGTCCTAACTTTGCTTTGTTAAAGAGATATGGCAATTTGAAAATGCCTCCGTTACAGAATTTCAGCTCTGAATTTCAAAACCTCCCATAGACTTTGAATGGGGAGTATTGAGACCTTGTGTCACTCCGAGGCAAATTGCAAAAAAAAACGGTAAATCTCACAATAAAGATAGTGACATTGTCTGAAAGCCAGCAAAAATACCTACGTTTTGATGTATAATTTGTGGGGGTTGAGTGGAAATTGAGTCAGTAGCAAGAAGTTGTTTAGACATGAAGAGAAAATTCAGAACGGACCAGCACTCACTCTGACTTAATTGCATAGCAACCATAGCAACGCATGTATTTTCTGAAAAATCACAATTTTGCAACTGAAAACTTAAAGAGGTATAAAATTAAAACGGTAGAAGATCTGAAAAAGCTGAATCATTCAGGAATAGCCCAATAGTCTGAGAACATTTTAAAGTTTGAATGGAGTTTCTAGGTGAAAGTATGACAAAGTAGTTAAGTTTCAAAAACAAGCAAGTTTTAGCAGAATTGTGGAAGTTTCCCATTCATTTCAATGGGACAAATTAAAGGAAAAAAGTGTAATATTTTAAAAAGTATAACAGTAATAAACACCAAAAGTCATAGCCGGCATTAGCAGAAAGAGCAGAACAGTTTAGAGTTTGAACGGAGAAAATCGGCTGAAAACTGAGGGAGTAGATAAGTGCCAAAAAGTGTACGGAAGCAACTAGGGGAATAATAATAAAGAAGAAAGAGAAACAGGAAAACAATAGTGTGGAAGCCCTTTAGGGCATCCACACAATAATAACTAGAAAGCGAAAATTTCAGAAGAAATTTTATGTGTGCCTATGCCGCTGCTAATCTGTGTAGTTTTCCATTCATACGGCTACAGACAGCAAAACTCAGAAGAGCAGCCATTCTCCACCATGAATTATGGTAAAAACAAACACCGCTCGCGCCTCACAGATGACAGCTTACAGTTTTGGGTAAAGATGAGGTCACTTTGTACAGCCCCGATTTGCAGACGCTGTGCACACAGGTTCATAAGCAGAAGTCCCTCTGTACCACGGCAGACCCCGACAATGTTTGCACGAACACACTTTGAACCAGTACGTTATGGACCACTTTTCACACATGGTTGGTGTACCCTCCCAGCCAGCTGTAGCTTTTCAACTCACAGCCCGACACACACCCAAAAACAGCCGAGAGAGCACAGACTACGCCCGAGAGGTGTGATTGCAGATGCCCCTCAGGTGGGTCCACCTCCCTGCAGCGGCACTGCAGACCACGCCCGCCACACATATCAAACACGTAAAATAAATATTTATGCACTTTTGCATTCACTTTTTGTTTTTTGTTATTTTTACACAGTGTTCTGAATGATGAACAATGGTCTACAGCCAATCTTGTGTATTATTATACAAACTTTGGTTGTAAGATTCAGATAACTATTTAATAAAAGCTAAATATTTTATACAGGGAGTGCAGAATTATTAGGCAAATGAGTATTTTGTCCACATCATCCCCTTCATGCATGTTGTCTTACTCCAAGCTGTATAGGCTCGAAAGCCTACTACCAATTAAGCATATTAGGTGATGTGCATCTCTGTAATGAGAAGGGTGTGGTCTAATGACATCAACACCCTATATCAGGTGTGCATAATTATTAGGCAACTTCCTTTCCTTTGGCAAAATGGGTCAAAAGAAGGACTTGACAGGCTCAGAAAAGTCAAAATAGTGAGATATCTTGCAGAGGCATGCAGCAGTCTTAAAATTGCAAAGCTTCTGAAGCGTGATCATCGAACAATCAAGCGTTTCATTCAAAATAGTCAACAGGGTCGCAAGAAGCGTGTGGAAAAACCAAGGCGCAAAATAACTGCCCATGAACTGAGAAAAGTCAAGCGTGCAGCTGCCAAGATGCCGCTTGCCACCAGTTTGGCCATATTTCAGAGCTGCAACGTCACCGGAGTGCCCAAAAGCACAAGGTGTGCAATACTCAGAGACATGGCCAAGGTAAGAAAGGCTGAAAGACGACCACCACTGAACAAGACACACAAGCTGAAACGTCAAGACTGGGCCAAGAAATATCTCAAGACTGATTTTTCTAAGGTTTTATGGACTGATGAAATGAGAGTGAGTCTTGATGGGCCAGATGGATGGGCCCGTGGCTGGATTGGTAAAGGGCAGAGAGCTCCAGTCCGACTCAGACGCCAGCAAGGTGGAGGTGGAGTACTGGTTTGGGCTGGTATCATCAAAGGTGAGCTTGTGGGGCCTTTTCGGGTTGAGGATGGCGTCAAGCTCAACTCCCAGTCCTACTGCAAGTTTCTGGAAGACACCTTCTTCAAGCAGTGGTACAGGAAGAAGTCTGCATCCTTCAAGAAAAACATGATTTTCATGCAGGACAATGCTCCATCACACGCGCGTCCAAGTACTCCACAGCGTGGCTGGCAAGAAAGGGTTTAAAAGAAGAAAAACTAATGACATGGCCTCCTTGTTCACCTGATCTGAACCCCATTGAGAACCTGTGGTCCATCATCAAATGTGAGATTTACAAGGAGGAAAACAGTACACCTCTCTGAACAGTGTCTGGGAGGCTGTGGTTGCTGCTGCACGCAATGTTGATGGTGAACAGATCAAAACACTGACAGAATCCATGGATGGCAGGCTTTTGAGTGTCCTTGCAAAGAAAGGTGGCTATATTGGTCGCTGATTTGTTTTTGTTTTGTTTTTGAATGTCAGAAATGTATATTTGTGAATGTGGAGATGTTATATTGGTTTCACTGGTAAAAATAAATAATTGAAATGGGTATATATTTGTTTTTTGTTAAGTTGCCTAATAATTATGCACAGTAATAGTCACCTGCACACACAGATATCCCCTAAAATAGCTAAAACTAAACTACTTCCAAAAACATTCAGCTTTGGTATTAATGAGTTTTTGGGTTCATTGAGAACATGGTTGTTGTTCAATAATAAAATTATTCCTCAAAATACAACTTGCCTAATAATTCTGCACTCCCTGTATTTGTCTCTCAAAAATAGTTCATAACTTCCTTCAACTTATTCATGTCACCTAAAGGGTAAACCTGTTTCTCCATCACCAGTTCAGCTCTGATGATTCAGTAAGGACATCTGCCGTTTTACAGCTGTAGCTCCAGCAAACATCAGCTGATACCAGAAATTAAAAGCAAATGAATTCTAACAACAGCTGATCAAGCTTAAAGGTGCTGCTGTTGTTTTTTGCGCGATAAACAAACAAGAGAGAAACGCCGATCATTGATCAGTTTCATGACTGAAGTTTCAACAGGCGAGAGAATGACAGGGAGGCTGTCATAAAGTTCACCATGCGCACACAGCTGTATAGAAACTCTGTCGTGCTAGCTAGAACGCAGTACGAGTTATTGTAAGTGATTGAAAAAGTCAGCACAACGAAAATAAACTACACCTAAACTCGGTTTATATCTGACCGAAATAGAGTGCAGTTCATAACTTCTTACCTGAAATTCAGTTCACCTCACGCTCCTGCCTTCGCTTTCCCTGATCCATGATTGACCTCGCGTTAGCAATCGCCTGCCCGGCCTCGTATGTCTCGTTGGCGGCATGTCCTGTCTGTCACACACCGTGGATAGCTGCCCTCTGTTGTAGCTCCACCACCAAACAACTCAGTTATTTTTTCCACATCGACCAGCATCATCGGCCCATATAAACGAAAAATAAGTCCAGCTAAGACACAGACCCTTGCTGAGCGATCGGGCGATTAAACAAATTTTAGCCACCTCACTATCAGCCAAGCCTGGGTGGTTTTTCACGAAGGGTCGCTAGTCAGCTAGCTAGCTAGCTAGCCAGCCGGCTATCAGCAACACGTAAGAGAACTGTTGCTAAATAAACTACACCTAAACTCGGTTTATATCTGACCCAAATAGAGTGCAGGTCATAACTTCTTACCTGAAATTCAGTTCACCTCACGCTCCTGCCTTCGCTTTCCCTGATCCATGATTGACCTCGCGTTAGCAAACACCGGACGATCGGCGGTAGCCTCACCGCCTTGTATGTCTCGTTCGCGGCATGTCCTTTCTGTCACACACCGGTGGATAGCTGCCCTCTGTTGTAGCTCCACCACCAAACAACTCAGTTATTTTTTCCACATCGACCAGCATCATCGGCCCATATAAACGAAAAATAAGTCCAGCTAAGACACAGACCCTTGCCGAGCGATCGGGCGATTAAACAAATTTTAGCCACCTCACTATCAGCCAAGCCTGGGTGGTTTTTCACGAAGGCGCTAGCTAGCTAAGCTAGCGGCGCTTAGCTAACTTAGCCGGCTATCAGCAACACTTAAAAGAATTGTCGCTAATATGGGATGTCTTGATAAACGAGCAGATATTTGAAGTTTACACACCTACATTCTCGCCTGAAAATATCTTAAAAGTGTATTTTGTGACCTAGAAACACGAATAAAAGACATATAAAACGAAGTGGTGTCCGCCATTGTTTGACTCGGTAGAGGCATGCTATGAATTGTGGGATATGTAGTTTTCACCAAGCATGGCACCCTTTAGGCCGTACTACTCCCGGTATACCACTAGAGAGAGCCAACCCACCACAAATGAAGTCTGTTTCTATGGTGCCAAAAGCAGAATCTTTCTCAGGAGCCTAGAAATTGGCCTAAATTTGCACTAAAATCTAAATATTTCAAAAACTATAAAAGTTATGAACACCAAAAGTCACACCATACTAGCCCAGCTCCAGCCGCACAAAATGATGTAACATATGTACCCCTATTGTCAAAACTGTTTGGCAGAGGAGCGCGGGAAAATTTTCACTAAAATATTAATATTTAAAAACTATAATAGTCATAAACACCAAAAGTCATAGCACACCATTCCAGATCCAGCCGCACAAAATGAGGTAACATATATGAAGCTTTTCTCAAAACTGCGGGCGTGATACGTGCCGAAATTTAGGCGGAAGATGGAGAATAATAATAATAATAATAATAATAAGAATAATAAACCGACGAATAGTAATATGTGTGCCTCTTGGCATAGGCACACATAATAAGAACTAGAAAGCGAAAATTTCAGAAGAAATTTTATGTGTGCCTATGCCGCTGCTAATCACTGTAGTTGCCATTCATACGGCTACAGAGAGCAAAACTCAGAAGAGCAGCCATTCTCCACCATGAACTATGGTAAAACAAACACCGCTCACGCTTCACAGATGACAGCTTACAGTTTTGTGTAAAGATGAAGTTACTTCAGCACAGCGCCGATTTGCAGACGCTGTGCACACAGGTTCATGAGCAGAAGTCCCATTGTACCACGGCAGACCCGACAATGTTTGCATGAACACGCTTTGAAGCATTACATTATGGACCACTTTTCACACATGCATTCACTTTTTGTTTTTGTTATTTTTACAGTGTTCTGAATGATGAACAATGGTCTACAGCCAATCTTGTGCATTATTATACAAACTTTGGTTGTAAGATTCAGATAAGTATTTAATAAAAGCTAAATATTTTATATGAGAGTAAGAAAGAAAAGTATATCTTTATGTCCACCTTTCTCTGTTAATGCCCTACCTGGCCCCTGGCAAAAGCTTTGCTAGATCCGCCCCTGCACAGTTACCAGCTGTCAGCTACACAAAAAAGGAGCTTGGTGTTTACAGGAGTGCAGAATTATTAGGCAAATGAGTATTTTGTCCACATCATCCTCTTCATGCATGTTGTCTTACTCCAAGCTGTATAGGCTCGAAAGCCTACTACCAATTAAGCATATTAGGTGATGTGCATCTCTGTAATGAGAAGGGGTGTGGTCTAATGACATCAACACCCTATATCAGGTGTGCATAATTATTAGGCAACCTCCTTTCCTTTGGCAAAATGGGTCAAAGAAGGACTTGACAGGCTCAGAAAAGTCAAAAATAGTGAGATATCTTGCAGAGGGATGCAGCAGTCTTAAAATTGCAAAGCTTCTGAAGCGTGATCATCGAACAATCAAGCGTTTCATTCAAAATAGTCAACAGGGTCGCAAGAAGCGTGTGGAAAACCAAGGCGCAAAATAACTGCCCATGAACTGAGAAAAGTCAAGCGTGCAGCTGCCAAGATGCCACTTGCCACCAGTTTGGCCATATTTCAGAGCTGCAACATCACTGGAGTGCCCAAAAGCACAAGGTGTGCAATACTCAGAGACATGGCCAAGGTAAGAAAGGCTGAAAGACCACCACCACTGAACAAGACACACAAGCTGAAACGTCAAGACTGGGCCAAGAAATATCTCAAGACTGATTTTTCTAAGGTTTTATGGACTGATGAAATGAGAGTGAGTCTTGATGGGCCAGATGGATGGGCCCGTGGCTGGATTGGTAAAAGGCAGAGAGCTCCAGTCCGACTCAGACGCCAGCAAGGTGGAGGTGGAGTACTGGTTTGGGCCGGTATCATCAAAGATGAGCTTGTGGGGCCTTTTCGGGTTGAGGATGGAGTCAAGCTCAACTCCCAGTCCTACTGCCAGTTTCTGGAAGACACCTTCTTCAAGCAGTGGTACAGGAAGAAGTCTGCATCCTTCAAGAAAAACATGATTTTCATGCAGGACAATGCTCCATCACACACGTCCAAGTACTCCACAGCGTGGCTGGCAAGAAAGGGTATAAAAGAAGAAAAACTAATGACATGGCCTCCTTGTTCACCTGATCTGAACCCCATTGAGAACCTGTGGTCCATCATCAAATGTGAGATTTACAAGGAGGAAAACAATACACCTCTCTGAACAGTGTCTGGGAGGCTGTGGTTGCTGCTGCACGCAATGTTGATGGTGAACAGATCAAAACACTGACAGAATCCATGGATGGCAGGCTTTTGAGTGTCCTTGCAAAGAAAGGTGGCTATATTGGTCGCTGATTTGTTTTGGTTTTGTTTTGAATGTCAGAAATGTATATTTGTGAATGTGGAGATGTTATATTGGTTTCACTGGTAAAATAAATAATTGAAATGGGTATATATTTGTTTTTGTTAAGTTGCCTAATAATTATGCACAGTAATAGTCACCTGCACACACAGATATCCCCTAAAATAGCTAAAACTAAACACAAACTAAAAACTACTTCCGAAAACATTCAGCTTTGATATTAATGTGTTTTTGGGTTCATTGAGAACATGGTTGTTGTTCAATAATAAAATTATTCCTCAAAAATACAACTTGCCTAATAATTCTGCACTCCCTGTATGAGAGTAAGAAAGAAAAGTATATCTTTGTGTCCACCTTTCTCTGTTAATGCCCTACCTGGCCCCCTGGCAAAAGCTTTGCTAGATCCGCCCCTGCACAGTTACCAGCTGTCAGCTAAATAAAAAAAAGGAGCTTGGTGTTTATTTCTCTCAGAAACAGTTCATAACTTCCCTTCAACTCATTCATGTCACCTAAAAAAAAGGTAAACCTGTTTCTCCATCACCAGTTCAGCTCTGATGATTCAGTAAGGTCATCTCCTGGTTTCGACCAGCCGCTTCTACAGCTGTGGCTCCAGCAAACATCAGCTGATACTAGAAATTAAAATCAAATGAATTCTAACAACAGCTGATCAAGCTTAAACGTGCTGCTGTTGTTTAGCGCGATAAACAAACAAGAGAGAAAAGCCGATCATTGATCAGTTTCATGACTGAAGTTTGAACAGGCGAGAGAATGACAGGGGAGGCTGTCATAAAGTTCAACATCAGTAACTTAGCGCGCACACAGCTGTATAGAAACTCCATCGTGCTAGCTACCACGCAGTACGAGTTATTATAACTGATTGTAAAAAGTCAGCACAACGAAAATAAACTACACCTAAACTCGGTTTATATCTGACCCAAATAGAGTGCAGGTCATAACTTCTTACCTGAAATTCAGTTCACCTCACGCTCCGACCGGCAGCCGCCTGCTTCTCCTGCCTTCGGTTTCCCTGATCCACGATCTACCACCGGTCGATCGGCGGTCACCGCCGCCTCGTCCCCGCATGTTCTTTCTGACACACACCGGTGGATAGCTGCCCTCGGTTGTAGCTCCGCGTCAGCGACTACCAAACAATTCAGTTATTTTTTCCACATCGACCAGCATCTGGACAATCCACCGCCTTTCACTGTTTGTACCGTTACTAAAAAAAACCCTCATCGGCTCATAAAAACGAAAAATAAGTCCAGCTATGACCCGAGTCAAAAAGACAGCCAGCTCGGGTTAGCTAGCTACCTGTCTAGCTCTTTGCAGTCACCGAAAACATCAGAGCTAATATGGGATGTCTTGGTAACACGAGCAGATATTTGAAGTTTACATCTGGCCAATCCACCACCTTTCACTGTTTATACCGTTACTAAAATGAATAAATAAATAAATCATCGGTCCATATAAAGCGAAAAATAAGTCCAGCTAAAACACATACTGTCGGCGAGCGACCGGTGCTGACACGAGTTTCACCCGCCTCAATATAAGCCAAGCCTGGGTGCTTTTTCACGAAGGGTCGCTAGCGGTGCTAGCTAACTATGCTAGCGGCGCTAGCTAGCTAGCCGACTATCAGCAACACATAAGAGAACTGCTGCTAAATAAACTACACCTAAACTCGGTTTATATCTGACCCAAATAGAGTGCAGGTCATAACTTCTTACCTGAAATTCAGTTCACCTCACGCTCCTGCCTTCGCTTTTCCTGATCCACGATTGACCTCTGCGTTAGCAAACACCGGTCGATCGGCGGTCGCGGCATGTCCTTTCTGTCATACACCGTGGATAGCTGCCCACTGTTGTAGCTCCGCATTATAGCACCACCAAACAACTCAGTTATTTTTTCCACATCCAGCTGTAACTCCGATTCTGTGCGAGCATTTGCGAGAGACCGGGAGGTGAAACGACAGAGAGAGTCCCTCGCTATCCATTTGCAGCCAAGCGCGGCAGCTAGCTAGGTAGCCGGCTAGCTGTCAGGCAGGACCAACGTCGTCAGAGCACTGTCGCTAAATATGGGATGTCTTGATAAAACAAGCAGATATTTGAAGTTTACACACCTACATTCTCGCCTGAAAATATCTTAAAAGTTTATTTTGTGACCTAGAAACACGAATAAAAGACATATAAAACGAAGTGGTGGCCGCCATTGTTCACTCTGTAGAGGCGTGCTATGAATTGTGGGATATGGAGTTTTCAACACAAGGATAAATCTTTTCGGCTGTACTACTCCCGGTATACCACTAGAGAGAGCCAAGACACCACAAATGAAGTCTGTTTATTTGGCGCCAAAAGATGAATTGGCCTAAATTTGTACTAAAATATTAATATTTAAAAACTATAAAAGTCATAAACACCAAAAGTCACAACATAATAGTCCAGCTCCAGCCGCACAAAATGATCTAAGATATGTAATCCTAATGTCAAAACTGTTTGGCAGAGGAGCGCGGAAAATTTTCACTAAAATATTAATATTTAAAAACTATAAAATTCATGAACACCAAAAGTCATAGCACACCATTCCAGATCCGCCGCACAAAATGAGGTAACATATATGAAGCTTGTCTCAAAACTGCGGGCGTGATACGTGCCGTAAATTTAGGCGGAAGATGGAGAATAATAATAATAAGAACTAGAAAGCGAAAATTTCAGAAGAAATTTTATGTGTGCCTATGCCGCTGCTAATCAGTGTAGTTTGCCATTCATACGGCTACAGAGAGCAAAACTCAGCAGAGCAGCCATTCTCCACCATGAATTATGATAAAAACAAACACCGCTCGCGCCTCACAGATGACAGCTTACAGTTTTGGGTAACGATGAGGTGACTTCGTACAGCCCCGATTTGCAGACGCTGTGCACACAGGTTCATGAGCAGAAGTCCCATTGTACCACGGCAGACCCGACAATGTTTGCATGAACATGCTTTGAAGCATTACGTTATGGACCACTTTTCACACATGGTTGGTGTACCCACACAGGCAGCCGTAGCTTTTCAACTCATAGCCCAACACACACCCAAAAACAGCCAAGAGAGCACAGACTTTACACCCGTGGGTCCACCTCCCTGCAGCGGCACTGCAGACCACGCCCGACACACACATCAAACACATAAAATAAATATGTATGCACTTTCGCATTCACTTTTTGTTTTTTATTTTTACATAGTGTTCTGAATGATGAACAATGGTCTACAGCCAATCTTGTGTATTATTATACAAACTTTGGTTGTAAGATTCAGATAACTATTTAATAAAAGCTAAATATTTTATATGAGAGTAAGAAAGAAAAGTATATCTTTATGTCCACCTTTCTCTGTTAATGCCCTACCTGGCCCCCTGACAAAAGCTTTGCTAGATCCGCCCCTGCACAGTTACCAGCTGTCAGCTACATAAAAAAAGGAGCTTGGTGTTTACAGGGAGTGCAGAATTATTAGGCAAATCAGTATTTTGTCCACATCATCCTCTTCATGCATGTTGTCTTACTCCAAGCTGTATAGGCTCGAAAGCCTACTACCAGTTAAGCATATTAGGTGATGTGCATCTCTGTAATGAGAAGGGGTGTGGTCTAATGACATCGACACCCTATATCAGGTGTGCATAATTATTAGGCAACCTCCTTTCCTTTGGCAAAATGGGTCAAAAGAAGGACTTGACAGGCTCAGAAAAGTCAAAAATAGTGAGATATCTTGCAGAGGGATGCAGCAGTCTTAAAATTGCAAAGCTTGTGAAGCGTGATCATCGAACAATCAAGCGTTTCATTCAAAATAGTCAACGGGTCGCAAGAAGCGTGTGGAAAAACCAAGGCGCAAAATAACTGCCCATGAACTGAGAAAAGTCAAGCGTGCAGCTGCCAAGATGCCACTTGCCACCAGTTTGGCCATATTTCAGAGCTGCAACATCACTGAGTGCCCAAAAGCACAAGGTGTGCAATACTCAGAGACATGGCCAAGGTAAGAAAGGCTGAAAGACGACCACCACTGAACA
The DNA here is from genome assembly GCF_013358895.1 of Oreochromis aureus. NCBI lineage: Eukaryota > Metazoa > Chordata > Actinopteri > Cichliformes > Cichlidae > Oreochromis > Oreochromis aureus. The sequence goes on along the minus strand of NC_052949.1, from coordinate 28,788,139 downwards.
AGACACACAAGCTGAAACGTCAAGACTGGGCCAAGAAATATCTCAAGACTGATTTTTCTAAGGTTTTATGGACTGATGAAATGAGAGTGAGTCTTGATGGGCCAGATGGATGGGCCCGTGGCTGGATTGGTAAAGGGCAGAGAGCTCCAGTCCCACTCAGACGCCAGCAAGGTGGAGGTGGAGTACTGGTTTGGGCTGGTATCATCAAAGGTGAGCTTGTGGGGCCTTTTCGGGTTGAGGATGGCGTCAAGCTCAACTCCCAGTCCTACTGCCAGTTTCTGGAAGACACCTTCTTCAAGCAGTGGTACAGGAAGAAGTCTGCATCCTTCAAGAAAAACATGATTTTCATGCAGGACAATGCTCCATCACACGCGTCCAAGTACTCCACAGCGTGGCTGGCAAGAAAGGGTATAAAAGAAGAAAAACTAATGACATGGCCTCCTTGTTCACCTATCTGAACCCCATTGAGAACCTGTGGTCCATCATCAAATGTGAGATTTACAAGGAGGGAAAACAGTACACCTCTCTGAACAGTGTCTGGGAGGCTGTGGTTGCTGCTGCACGCAATGTTGATGGTGAACAGATCAAAACACTGACAGAATCCATGGATGGCAGGCTTTTGAGTGTCCTTGCAAAAAGGTGGCTATATTGGTCGCTGATTTGTTTTTGTTTTTTGTTTTTGAATGTCAGAAATGTATATTTGTCAATGTGGAGATGTTATATTGGTTTCACTGGTAAAATAAATAATTGAAATGGGTATATATTTGTTTTTGTTAAGTTGCCTAATAATTATGCACAGTAATAGTCACCTGCACACACAGATATCCCCCTAAAATAGCTAAAACTAAACACAAACTAAAAACTACTTCCAAAAACATTCAGCTTTGATATTAATATGTTCTTTGGGTTCATTGAGAACATGGTTGTTGTTCAATAATAAAATTATTCCTCAAAAATACAACTTGCCTAATAATTCTGCACTCCCTGTATGAGAGTAAGAAAGAAAAGTATATCTTTGTGTCCACCTTTCTCTGTTAATGCCCTACCTGGCACCCTGGCAAAAGCTTTGCTAGATCCGCCCCTGCACAGTTACCAGCTGTCAGCTACACAAAAAAAGGAGCTTGGTGTATATTTGTCTGTCAGAAACAGTTCATAACTTCCCTTCAACTCATTCATGTCACCTAAGGGTAAACCTGTTTCTCCATCACCAGTTCAGCTCTGATGATTCAGTAAGGACATCTCCTGATTTCATCTTCATGCTCCAGCAAACATCAGCTGATACTAGAAATTAAAATCAAAAGAATTCTAACAACAGCTGATCAAGCTTAAACGTGTTGCTGTTGTTTAGCGCGATAAATAAGAGCGAACAGCCGATCATTGATCAGTTTCATGATTGACGTTTCAACACGCGAGAGAATGACAGGGGAGGCTTCAGAACGACAGAATAAATCATAATGTTTTCTCTGAATGTGGGACGATTCCGTTTTTTAACGGCACGGCAACTCTATGAACTAACCCTAATGAATAAAATAAAGTCCAACGTCAGTAACTTAGTGCGCACACAGCTGTATATAAACTCCCGTGGCATTACGATTGTAAAGGTCAACGAAAATAAATTACACCTAAACTCGGTTTATATCTGACCCAAATAGAGAGCGACCGGTGCTGACACGAGTTTCACCCGCCTCAATATAAGCCAAGCCTGGGTGCTTTTTCACGAAGGGTTGCTAGCGGCGCTGAGCTAACTATGCTAGCGGCGCTAGCTAGCTAGCCGGCTATCAGCAACACATAAGAGAACTGCTGCTAAATAAACTACACCTAAACTCGGTTTATATCTGACCCAAATAGAGAGCGACCGGTGCTGACACGAGTTTCACCCGCCTCAATATAAGCCAAGCCTGGGTTTTTTTTCACGAAGGGTTGCTAGCGGCGCGAGCTAACTATGCTAGCGGCGCTAGCTAGCTAGCCGGCTATCAGCAACACATAAGAGAACTGCTGCTAAATAAACTACACCTAAACTCGGTTTATATCTGACCCAAATAGAGTGCAGTTCATAACTTCTTACCTGAAATTCAGTTCACCTCACGCCCTGCCTTCACTTTCCCTGATCCATGATTGACCACCGCGTTAGCAATCGCCTGCCCGGCCTCATATGTCTCGTTGGCGGCATATCCTTTCTGTCACACACCGGTGGGCAGCTGCCCTCTGTTGTAGCTCCACCACCAAACAACTCAGTTATTTTTTCCACATCCAGCTATAACTCCGATTCTATGCGAGCATTTGCGAGAGACCGGGGAGGTGAAACGACAGAGAGTCCCCTTGCTATCCATTTGCAGCCAAGTGCGGCAGCTAGCTAGGTAGCCGGCTAGCTGTCAGGCAGGACCGACGTAGTCAGAGCACTGTCGCTAAATATGGGATGTCTTGATAAAACAAGCAGATATTTGAAGTTTACACACCTACATTCTCGCCTGAAAATATCTTAAAAGCTTATTTTGTGACCTAGAAACACGAATAAAAGACATATAAAACGAAGTGGTGGCCGCCATTGTTCACTCTGTAGAGGCGTGCTATGAATTGTGGGATATTGAGTTTTCCACCAAGCATTACCGTAACTTTTGAATGATTTGCGCAACCTTAAAAATTCCAATGGCTCCTGAAAGCAGCGACGCTGTGCGCACCGTTGAAATTGTCATCATTACGGTAATCCAAATAAGGGTAGACAGGCTGTACCACTCCTGGCATACCACTAGAGAGAGCCAACACACCACAAATGAAGTTTGAAATTTGTTTCAATGGGACCAAAAGATGGCGCCAACACACCACAAATGAAGTCTGTTTATTTGGCGCCAAAAGATGAATTGGCCTAAATTTGCACTAAAATCTAAATATTTCAAAACTATAAAAGTCATAAACACCAAAAGTCACACCATACTAGTCCAGCTTCAGCCGCACAAAATGATGTAACATATGTAACCCTATTGTCAAAAGTGTTTGGCAGAGGAGCGCGGGAAAATTTTCACTAAAATATTAATATTAAAAAAACTATAAAATTCATAAACACCAAAAGTCATAGCACACCATTCCAGATCCAGCCGCACAAAATGAGGTAACATATATGAAGCTTGTCTCAAAACATGGGCGAGATACGCTGCAAAATTTCAGGCGGAAAAAGGAAAATAATAATAATAAGAATAATAAACCGAGGAATATAATATGTGTGCCTCTTGGCATAGGCACACATAATAATAAACCGAGGAATAGTAATATGTGTGCCTCTTGTCATAGGCACACATAATAATAAATCCGACGAATAGTAATATGTGTGCCTCTTGGCATAGGCACACATAATAAGAAACAGAGCAGATACAATAGGGCCTTCGCACTTTTGTGCTCGGGCCCTAATAATAATGATAATAATAATAATAAGAAACCGAGCAGATACAATAGGGCCTTCGCACTCTCGGTGCTCGGGCCCTAATAAACAGAGCAGATACAATAGGGCCTTCGCACTCTCGGTGCTCGGGCCCTAACTAGAAAGCGAAAATTTCTGAAGAAATTTTAAGTGTGCCTATGCCGCTGCTAATCAGTGTAGTTTGCCATTCATACGGCTGCTTAGGGCAAAACTCAGAAGAGCAGCCATTCTCCACCATGAACTATGGTAAAAACAAACACCGCTCACGCTTCACAGATGACAGCTTACAGTTTTGTGTAAAGATGAAGTTACTTCGTACAGCGCTGATTTGCAGATGCTGTGCACACAGGGTCATGAGCAGACGTCAAAAACAGCCGAGAGAGCACAGACTACGCTCGAGAGTCGTGATTGCAGATGCCGCTCAGGTGGGTCCACTTCCCCTGCAGTGGCACTGCAGACCACGCCCCGCCACACACATCAAACATGTAAAATAAATATTTATGCACTTTTGCATTCACTTTTTGTTTTTTGTTATTTTTACACAGTGTTCTGAATGATGAACAATGGTCTACAGCCAATCTTGTGTATTATTATACAAACTTTCATTGTAAGATTCAGATAACTATTTAATAAAAGCTAAATATTTTATATGAGAGTAAGAAAGAAAAGTATATCTTTGTGTCCACCTTTCCCTGTTAATGCCCTACCTGGCCCCCCGGCAAAAGCTTTGCTAGATCCGCCCCTGCACAGTTACCAGCTGTCAGCTACACAAAAAAGGAGCTTGGTGTTTATTTGTCTCTCAGAAACAGTTCATAACTTCCCTTCAACTCATTCATGTCACCTAAAGGGTAAACCTGTTTCTCCATCACCTGTTCAGCTCTGATGATTCAGTAAGGACATCTCCTGGTTTGGACCAGCCGTTTTTACAGCTGTGGCTCCAGCAAACATCAGCTGATACTAGAAATTAAAAGCAAATGAATTCTAACAACAGCTGATCAAGCAGATCCAGCCGCACAAAATGAGGTAACATATATGAAGCTTGTCTCAAAACTGCGGGGCGAGTTTCGCTGCAAAATTTCAGGCGGAAACTGAATAATAATAATAATAATAATAATAAGTAGAAAGGGAAAATTTCAGAAGAAATTTTAAGTGTGCCTATGCTACTGCCAATGAGTGTAGTTTGCCTTTAATGTGGTTCAATTAGTGCCGGTTGCCATTTATAACACTAGAGGGAGCAATATGCAACATGAGCATAGTTTGCTATTTATACCACAAGGAGGGGGGAAATGGAATACAGCTGATTTTCAATTTAAAGCAAAGTAAGCTGTATTGTGATCTCTGTTATAGGCAGCATACAGAGATGAGAGAAAGATGCTCCAGTTACATGATTACAAAAGAAGTTAATAGATATAAAAGAAATAAATTATGCTTTAGTGTCAGGTGTTCAAGAGAAGTTACAATTTAGATTTTACAGTTTTGAGTCGTTTAAAGTGGTAGAAAAAAAATGTCCATTAAGCGGTATTCAATTTGTATTTCAAAGGTATTTTAATGTGAAAGGGGAAATTCCACATGCAAATTATGAAATTTCCCTTTGTGGGACTACTAAATGTATCATGTTATTCAAACAATATTTTGTACAAATACCATTTACAATAATGTATGACATTTAAACATGATATTTAGATTGTGGTAAATAGCAAAGGAATATAAAATAAAAAAGGAAAAGGAAAGCATTCAAGTAACTTTATATTATGAACTGAAGAGTAAGGCAAAAGTATAAATGAAAAGCATACAAGCATTAATGTATATAGATAAACCCAACAATCATATGACCCCTATGAGCAAGCACTTTGGCGACAGTGGAAAGAAAACTCCCTTTGACAGGAAGAAACCTCCGGCAGAACCAGGCTCAGGGAGGGCGGCCATCTGTCAGCGACCGGTTGGGGTGAGATGTAAACAAATCCAAAACTGTCCACAGAGCTACAGGGGCACACTGGGATCGCAACAGCAGCCATAGAGGGAAACAGATTAGGATGTTCTTCCCAGTACTGAAGTGGGTCGGCTTTTCTTTATGTGTGCGTTTTCTTTGAGAGGTAGGTCTCCACTTTAGTTTCTGTTGATGAGGCACTCACGGATACTTCTGGATAAGGGTCATTTGGAAGCAAGTGGTTGGCTGACTTTGCGAAAACAGCTAGAAACAGATGAAAGGAAAACACAATTTAAAACAATAAAACAAGAGACATCACAAAGCGCAGCTCTTCAGTTAGCAAACTGGCAAGTAATGAAGTTCTAAAAAATAATTGGAAAAAAAAAATCTAACTTTAGAACTAAATGACCCAAAACTAAATTAAAAATGAAGTAAAAAAAGAAATTGGCTTAATACTGGTGTCTTCTGATGAGGTAAGTTGCCATGCGAGGTAAAAACCACACGTGGCTATAATTTGGTGGCCTGTATACAGTTCCAATCCAAGCATGTAGTTGGCTTAAATGGGTTTAATACTGGTGTCTTTCGATCACTTGACTGTATATAAACCTGTTGAACAAAAGGTGTATTTTAATTTCACTATACCTGCCCATCCTTGTAGCCGGTTTCTAGTAGCGTGGCACAGTTTCAAGATCAGTGTAGGGCTTCTCCACTGCCTTCACTGGACAGAACACATCTGAGGAGTTATGAATGGATGGATGACTTAATGAATGGATGAGATTATAGTTTGTTTCAAACAATATCAATATCAAATGTTACAATATAAAGTAAGAAACAAAAATACAATTACCTGTTATGGCAGGGATCCCATCAGGTGCAGTTGCAGTCTTTCTGTTCACGTTTCTGGTCAGCTCTTCAATGGATGAGAGCAGTCTTATCTATCAGCTCCCACTGGTGAGCTGTCAGTGTTGCTGGTAGAGTGTGCTCAGTTGCAAAGACACTAAGATCACTTGGCAAGTCCATATCCTCACAACCTTGCAGTCATTTTGTGTTAGTGAATTACACAATAAATGGGGTTGTGATAACTGTGATATGTATTCAGAACACCTGATTGGAGGCAGGCGTATGGCTGTGATATGTAAAGGTGATCAATCAATGTGTGTTTTTCGGTAGTTGCAGCAGTAATAAGTTGTGCATATCCTCTTGACTGAAACAGTTCTTGGATGGGTTTTTTTCCTCTTCTCATAAGGTCCTCATTGAAGTCACCACAAACAATAATTGGTTGGCAATTCATCATTTCCAATGAGTCCAAAAGACATTGCATTTGTGGTAAAAACCTCACGTGGCTGTAATTTGGTGGCCTGTATACAGTTGCTATCAAAGCTGTGACTGGCGATTCAACCTTGATAACAACAAATTCAAGGTCAGTCACATTTTGCAGGTATTTTCGAGACTCTGCTGTAAGAACTGTAGTACAGTAGTACATTGCAACTCCACCGCCATTTACCTTTGCCATGTCTGTATGGTTTGTGTAAGAGACGTGTCTGTTGCGTGTGGCCATGTTGTACTGTTCCAGCTGGAAGCGGGGAGAAACTGATGATCCAGACAAGTGAGTTTCTGTTATGCATAAAACATCAGCAAGGCTGAGTTCATGGTGGCATCTCATGTCCTCCATGTGAGTTGGGAGACCTTGTGCATTGTGATGGATAATTGTCAACGTGGGGACTGTGGGAACAACTGATTTTAAGAATTGCAACAGTGGTCTTGCATTCTCAAATGATGCATGTCTCATATTTTTGAGTGCATCTGTGATGGCAGGATCAGCATAGATTTTCCTTTCATCAAAGTCTGTGATGTACAGTCCTTTAAGCGAGGTTGTGCGGCTGAGTGCAACATAGGCCATTCCAGGTTCAAAAACACGCTTCAAACATACTACTGCTGACTCCATTGTCATGCCTTGTACTTTGTGAGCTGTACATGCAAAGGCCAACTTCATTGGAAATTGCCAGCGAAGAACTCCTTTTTTACTTGTAGATTCTTCACATTTCTCAATATATACCAGGTTGTCTGAGGATCCTTGTATTTTCTGCGAAATTTTTGCCCAGAATTTTGATTGTCCAGCGTAAGTCCAATGAGATTCACAGTTTTTGGTCCATCCTGTGTGGTTGTCACAATGTTCGTGATTGTTCCAAATGTCCCATTAACAAGCCCATCTTCAACATCCAAATTTCTAATAATCATAACACGCACTCCAGGTGCAGCTTGTATGTTATCAGGTAAATCTCTTTTGTTGCCTTTCATCATATCTGCCAGGAGGACCATCTCACCCGTTCGTGGGTCTTTTCTGTAATCTTCGGCCTGAATATTTATGATATCAGAATGAAGAGCAGTTACAGTTGCTGAATTGTGTTTGTCGACCTCTTTGTTTGTAGCATAAATGTGTAATACATTAGATGGACAGTCTTTTATGTCATGGATAGCCTGTGTGAGCAAGGCTTTATCATTGGCTTCAAGAGAATCTGTTTTTGCTTCACTCTTATCCTGTTCAGAACTTCAGCAAAAGAATGATCATCTTTCTGTCGCATGATTTCTGTCAGGTTGACCATGTGGAAATAGTCTTTCCAGAGATCAAGGACATTGTCCTCGTACACACAGAGTGGTTTGGCTTTTCCAAGGGGTGGCAGCTGGTAAAAGTCTCCTACTGCAAGGATAGACATCCCACCAAAAGGCTTCTTGTTTCCTTTGATCTGCTGAAGTCTCCAGTGGATGTAGGCAAAAAGGTCTTTAGAAACCATAGATATCTCATCAATGACCAGAATCTCTGCATTTGAAAGTGAAGCTCTCACTTCATCCAGTGCATTGCCCAGTCCCTGATACGGCAGTTTTAAAGATTTTGGCAGCTTTAGCAGAGAGTGCAGTGTTTTCCCAGATATGTTAAAAGCTGCAGTGCCAGTAAATGCAGTCAGCAGTACTGCAGGGTAGGACATGTCTGCTTGGTCACGGAATCTGGGGAGTTGGTGCAAAATCTTTGTTGCCTCCTCATATATGCACTTGATAACATGTGATTTTCCACAGCCAGCTCCTCCAGAGACAAAATAAAAGAACTGCTCAGGACAGTGACCCCACACAACTTTGAAACACCACCACGCACCTGCGTAGAATATGGATGCTTGGGTTTCATTCAGACTTTGGTACATTTTTCTGACAAAGTCTGGGCTCAGCTTTGGTGCTATGATTGCTGGCATGGCTCCACTGCTGCTACCACTGACTTGGTAGTCTGGAACAATGTCCATTTCATTTTCGTCAGTGTCATGTCTGGATTGTCGTTGGGCCACACACTCTAAACGATCTACTTCAACCTCAGATGCAAAGGTGTTCCATGCATTGATAAGTGGGCCTTGTTGTTCAATCTGTTCCAGTGCCCTTTCCATTGTTTTGCCATGGCTTTCATAACGCTTTTTGTTAAAGGTAACAATTGGCCGCACTGCAAAACCATGTTTTCCTCCACTTTTGTAGAACTGTTCGGATGTGGGGTATTTTGTGTTTTTAAGGTCATCATTTGATCGATGTGGAAAATAAAGTTTTAGTAGTCTGCTATAAAACTTCTCTGGATGTTTCTTTTCTGAGAACCGAGGATATCTGATTATTGCAGGTTTCCCTCTTGTTCTCTTTTGAATATAACCCATGTTATTCAAAAGAGGGATGGCATTTTTTGACTCTGTTTGACGGCTGTAGAGAATCCTGTACTCTGAAGCAAATTCAGCCAAACACATTCTTTCAAACTCAGGTGTTCTGGGTCTGTTTGCATATTTTTCTGGCAATCCAGACATCCACACATTTTCATCATCTGGTGCCATGCTTTGCAACCTGCTCATCGGGAGACTCATTTTCAGGGCATCATCATCAGTCTGTATGAACACCACACTGCGTGAACACTTTTTTAGTGGCAGGCTGCATGTCCTTGCCACGGATTCTTGGGCACTGACTTCTCTGTGTTTAGCATATGCCTGCATTATCTGTTTCATTTCATCTCTCTCATTGACATTGGACTTTTTTACCTCCTGGATGACTCCATTAAGAAATTGTGTCATCTCAAATTCGGGTTTAGAGACATAAGACATCATGTACATCAGGCAGCTGTAGTCATCAATGACATATTGGATGTCCATGTTGGCATTCCAGGCCCTCAGCAGATCTGCATTGTATGCATTCACCCAGCAGTCATTAGGTTCACGCTTTAAGAGGATGACATGGCCATTGCTTAAATTGAAGACACAATCCAAGTATTGTTCATAAGTTAATTTGCATTTGTGAAGCAGCTCAGACAAGTCTTCAAACGAGGAATTTGGGTCACAGAGCAAATCTCTCAATGGCTGGAGTTTTCTTTGGCCTCTTTCTGTTTTTTTTGCGAGAGCCATTCGTCTGTTTTTTTGCTTTTGTTTTCATTTGTGCCTTTCTCCTTACTTGTGCTATGCTGCTTATCATTGTGATCATCGTCATCATCTGGGCTTGGGAAAGTGATCATTGTTTGGTCTACAGGTAGTTTGGGGAACCCAAACCTACATGACACATTACCTTTTTTACAGGATCTGGAGTGATTTCTGCTGTGGACTTGAACCTCAGACACAATTTTGTGAAGTTCAGGATCGGCATTTTGGTCAGGCATCTTACATGTTATGTACTTGTCAATAAATTTGTACACATGGTCTTCAAGGTCGCTTCCAAATTTAGGTGCATCTTTGACCCAAACCAGTAAATGGATATGAGGGCTACCTCTGGCCTGAAACTCCACTCGATAAAAGTAATCTTCTACTTCACCGATGGGCTGTGCCGGGGACAGGATCAGTGTTGTCATTAGTGCATCGACTCTTTTTTCAAACAATCGTATCACAGTCACAGGGTTGCTTCGGAGAATTTCACACTTTGTGTTCCAGTCAAGTTGTGAAAAATCCACTTGTTCACCTTGTTGAGTTTTTATGACCTCAACAACCTCAGGCCATCTCATTTCAGCAGCTGAAAATGTCAGGAAAAAAGTTGGCTTTCCTAACTGTCTGACCATAGCATGCAGATCTTTCAGTGCCTTTTCCCAATAGGCTGGAGTACCTCTCAGAGGTTTCATGAAGCGTGTTGCATCTTTGTTATTTATCAGTCTCTCCACTTCGTCTTTATTTTGAAGCATTCTGTTACAAATTCTACATCCATCCTTGGTGATTGCCTTACCTTTGCGCAATTGGATGGACATGCTGTTTGTAGCCATGTGTGTTTCTGTTACAAACTGTGCAAAGAATAGGTAGCTTTGGTCAGTTGCAAACCGTGTATCTGCAGAGAACAGCCGTGTATTAAAATACATGCTTGGGGACAGTTTGACTTGTCTGGCTTCATCTAATGTGTTCTGTCCAGTTGGGAACTGCACAGGAAAGGCCATGGCTTCAAGTTTAGGAATAGAGAAAAGCCAACAGGTCTATTTCCTTGGGCGGGTGCAATGCTAAATATTCCTTCACCATATGATAAAATGTCCTGTGCTATATCTGGTGGTTGCATACAGGTGTCTAGAACAAGACCAGGGTGAAGTTCTTCCTTTTCTTTCTCCGTATCTTGTAAGGGCTCTCCATTTGACTGTTCAGGCTCCAATAGTTCATTTACATCATGACATGGCTCAAGTATTCCAGCTGTTGTATCCTCAGTGGTTCTTCTTTCTGGTACAATTTGGTTGTCGAAGTTTCTGGGCAGTGCATCTTGAATATCTGTATCAGCAGTGTCATGTTCCGTCTCGATTATCTGATTATTTGTGGGATCAGCAAAAGTTGCGTCATCATCAATAGATACATCTTTGTATTCTGAATGCATCTCTTTTAGCTTTGATAAGCCTGCTAACACATTCTTCATGTTCACAGTGTAGAAGTGTTGGTATCCTTTGAATCTGATGTGTCTTTTCAGTTGTACTTGCAGGAGCTGGGCTTCATTGCTAGGTCTGGGAAGACGGTTTACTGTGGTTTCCACGTCTGACGGTACACAAACAACAGCCCCATGTACGGCTCTTTGCTGTCCTTTTGGTAATGCAATGATTTTGGCAAACGGGAGAATTTTAGCAATCAGTTGTCGTTCTAGTACATTTAATTGACTCAGTTCAATTGGAATGGGTGCTAGTGCTAAATTGTTTGCCACTGCGATGGAAGAGATCTTTCCTCATTGTAGGTGGCTGTCACAGTTGTAGCAAATCCACTCTTGCATTCTTTGTTTTGGAAAGGTACAATTAGCTGTACATTCACTATCACAAACATGGACAAATTTTCCTGTCAAGCAGGTGTCAACAATGTGACTATTTTTAACATACTTTGATCTTTTGCAGTGTTTTACTTGATTAGGAAACAGAGTTCTGTGGCACACTGTACAGACATGGGTGGGTCCTAACTTAATTGTTTCACGGAAAGCTAATGTGGCTGCTTGCATCACACTATTCACTACAAGCTGGGGCTGTGCTTCAGACTGTGGACCCTGCTGGAATTGTGTTACTAGTCATCTGTATTTCTTCTTTATTCTCTGCGCACACAACTTTTTATAAATGGCAAAAAATGCAGTGGTAGCCATTTTGTGTCTCTGGTACTCTGCACAGCGCTGTATATGGTGCAGTGTTTTTTTAATAACCTTTTACAAAGGTCATACCTGTACCTTCTGCTCCTCATATTTTCAAAGCAGTTAATTTCTTTCAGTATAACACATTATTTTAGGTTGCTGCGGGCCTTCAAACATCAACTAAATTGCAGCCTAAATACAAATGAAAGGAAATCCTGTTTACGTATTATTCGTAAGAGGATCTCAGATGCTCTTAAATTAGATGTAATTCATTCACTGATTTCAGATTAAACCAGATGGCTCTGTACATGTGCCATAAAAAACACGTTTCATAGTTGTGTTACGTTTTGTAAAGAAATGACACAAAATTCAGTTACAGGTTAAATGTGATTGAAACAGAACACACTGACATCCATCTTGAGAAAAGATGAGTGTCACAAAATGTTTGTATTTATTTGCACTGCTTTTCACTGTGGATGTCAATTTATCTGAAGCTTTAAGTATAAAATGGTATAAAAGTTTTTTCAGAAGAATAGATATAGAAATAGCTAAACAGACAGACAGCTGTTGAGATGTCTGCATTTTAGGAGTCTGATGAAAGAAACTGACAAATGTACATGTTTAGTCTAACATTTTAGTATATTTAGTACGAGTTAGCAAGCACACTTAAGGTGAAAGACTAAATATCAACCCCGGTGATTATACATAGGGTTAGGCTTACCTTTTTAGGTGGAGAATTTGATGCCGTGTGGAAATCATCGGTTGCCCAGACTCGTTTTGCTGGTGGACGAGTTTCTGAACTCTGATAATACAGTTAATCAAAATTAGAAAACCTACTAACAGATTTGAAATAGAGTGTAACACTGGATACTTTAAAGAAAACATGAAACAGTAGCGGTTACTAAACGTACTAAGCAATAAAAAAAAAAAAATTCCAGCTGTTTGCATAACTACTAAGAAATTTGAAAGTGAGTGTAACTTTAAACAAAACTAACAGAAGCGAGACAACAAAATTCTTACTGTTTACATAAGGCAAACATGTAACCATATGTCTTTAACATTTAATGGTAATGTAACTGTCCACTATAAATCCTTAATGGAGGAATACCGTTTTAAATTTACCTTGCTGCCTGGAGGACATAAGGAGGTGGGTCTATTCTGCGTTTCCAAGGACAAGCTGGCTGGTGCTGTCTGCTAACCCAGGCAAAAAAGAATATAATGTTAAGACATTAAGTGACCTGACACTTTAATTTCACTTTACAATGCAATGCATGGCATGAACTGTTATGCCAGTTGGGTAACATTACAAGATAGAAATGGTCAACTGTATGGATAAGTGTTATAAAAAATATATTGTATGTGCTCACTACCACATCAGAATTACCTGTTCAGAGCTATAAAAAAAACAAAAAACAAAAACAAACAAACAAACAAACAAACAAACAAACCCCTTTGTCATATTTTCCTTTGTTTTGGATAGAAATTAGACAAAATTGAGTTAGCAAACATGCTTTAAGTGAAAGACTACATATCAACTGTAGTTATAGACACCAAAGATCAGATATATACAGACTGGTTATACACATGGGTGGTAGGGCTGCTCAATGAATCTACTTTTAATCAAAATTACGATCTGGGCTTTCAACGATCATTAAAAAGGAGTCGAGAGAATGAGTCGATTATTAGCACCTCCCTCGTGCTTTTCTCTCGCGCTGCTCCATGTGGCAAATCGAGCGCACCTCTCTGCGTTTCGAACACGCGTCACAACAATTAAGAGGAGCTAACAGAGGGAAGCTCGGAAAGCTAAGCAGAAGCTATTTGGAGAGGAGAGTGACTGCCGTTGGTTGAAAAGAGGTAAAAAAACCCCCCAAAAAACCAAAAACAAATTATTTTATGACAATCTTTAAAGCCATTATTCAATACATTGTTATTGTTAAATAAATATTGTCAAATAATGGAGATCTAGATTTCAGTGAAAATAATCGTGATTATCATTTTTGCCATAATCGAGCAGCCCTATGGGTGGGCATACCTTGTAATTTCTTAATAGAGGAATATTTTTTGATATTTACCTTGGTACCTGGGGAACATAAGGAGGTGGGTCTATCCTGTGTTTCCAAAGATAACCCGGCTGGTGCCGTCTGCTAACCCAGGAAAAAGGGTATAGAAGACATTAAGTCACCTGACACATTCATTTCATTTAAATGTTCTGTATACCATGCACTGTTATGCCACTTGTGTGACATTATAACAAAAAATCCTAAACTGCATGGGTAAGTGTTCTTAACTGTCTCAAACGTGTTTTGAAAACTGTTCAGCTGTCTGTGATCACTACCATATCCTCATTACCTGGTCAGATGGAAAACTACTGACTGCCTCATCTTGGTTGTGGCCAGTGAGCATTGGGACAGCAGGATCGACCAGGTCAAGTGGTTTCCAGCGCTTCTTTTGTGCCTGGGATCTTTTATTTTTTCTCGGCATCTGGTAGAATGTCAACATAAAAACAGAATATTAATTATTGGCATTTCAAGCAATTTGTTATTTTAACCCTCTGATACATTGACAGACAAGATGACTATAAGAACAAAAAAAAAAAAAATCTCTCTTTTCTTTAAATAGACATATTGATAGTGTCACTACCCGGTCTTAAGGCTTTGTTAAGTTCCATAACAGTTTGTATATTGTAATTGAGAAAGTGATTACCTTGAAAGTTGGGAGGCAGATTTGTTGACCACGACAGTTACTTCGTTTTGGTGTACAGTAATTGGGAAAGTAATTACCTTGCAAAGCTGGGAGGCAGTGTTGTTGCTGAGACGCTGTTTGAATGCCAGCAGCAAGCAAACCCAGATGTTCACAGTCCTACTTAACACCTCAAACTTTTCAAACAAATCTTACAAGAACATTTGGCAAAGTGATTGGCTTGCAAACTTAGGAGACAGTCTTGTTGCCCACAACAGTTTTGTTATAGAGTAACTGGAAAATTGGGTACCTTGCAAGGCTGACAGGCAGTCACGTTGCTGGGAGGCGGTCTTGTTGCTGGGGCTCTGGCAGAATGCCAGCAGCAAGCAGACCCAGATGTTCACAGTCCTACTTAACACCTTAAACTTTGCAAACAAATCTCACAGAACAATTAGCAAACTGATTGGCTTGTAACACTGAAATGTAGCCTTGTACTGTCTGGTTTAAATTTCCTACTGAGAGACAAAGAGGAACTTTACTGTTTGGAAGGGAGTAAAAACACTGTACCATCTAATCTTAAAAGTTTTAATTACAAACAACAGCTCTGAAATAAAATGACATCCAGCGCTAAACACACCTATTTTTTTCTAAATATCAGCTGAACACATACATAGAAAATATAAGGGGGGGCACTTACCTTGGCTGAATCAAGAGTTGAGGTATTAAAGGCTGCTGTAGTTAACGCCTTATAAAGACAGACAAAGAAAGGTGTGAAACGCGACTACAACGCAGCTATCCGATTGTTCAGTGATGACGTGATGAATCCTACTTCCGGGCCTAAAGTAGTCTGCGTTTAATATGGCTTTTGTGTTGTTAAGATGTTTAATGTTTTGTATTTTCTTCTATTTAATCTCAAAAAGCTCCTAAAACAGTCAGTGATCACTGTTGACCTCCCTCGGCTTTTATTACTGCTAATCATTTATTTAAGCTCAGTTTTTAAAACCCACGATGTAACTACAGCACAGCCCATGCAGCAGTATATGAATGACTAACCTCGTATTGTGGATGGATTATCTCACTTGTTCTCCTGGCTGAAGTTTAGTCCTTTTACAGCATCCTGCCATGCGATTACATTTGTTCCTGACCACCGAGAACACTCACGTTAACTTTTATCGAGTGGAAAAAAAGTTAGCTTGTTTATGTTATGCTAACATAGCTGTGTCACTAGCGGTCACGTAGCACATCATTATATACCAGCTAGCCAAACTTCAGTAACCCTACAAACGTCACTGCTGTTTAGTTTTCTGTCTTCATTTATGTTGGAAGTTATAGCAGAGCTGTACGTTTGAATTTTTTTCCAAAAGCCCGCAGTCAGGACATGCTATATTGTATTTAGATAGAAGCTAGCGAGCTAACTTCCTGCTAACTTCTAACGCCGTTAAATGTCATAATATCCATTTTCATGGATGCCTGGATGTTAAACTCAATTGTTACACCTGGTAGAGCAGAACACTGATCATTTTATTAAAGATGAAAGACTTTAGACAGTTTTTCAACTCTCAGTAATGCCACAGTGATCGTTTGATATATGGACCTGCAGCGGAGTTTAGGCCCAGACACGTCCAGTGACGTCAGACTGAACAACCGGATTGTTTCGTACGCGGTGAGAGTCGCATCTTAAAAGTTTTAATTACAAACGATACCACTGGAATAAAATCACAGTCATTTTGTAGACATCAGCGTCAAGACACAGAAAATACCTCTAAAAGTAAATCACTTTCAAAGTCAATTTCAAACTGGGAGACGCTTAATATCCACTAACTAGCCAGCAACAAAACCACGAGACAAAGAGAGGTGTGAAACCCGACTACAATGAAGCCATTTTTTGAGAGTCGCATCTTAAAAGTTTCAATTACAAACGATACCACTGGAATAAAATCACAGTCATTTTGTAGATATCAGCGTCAAGACACAGAAAAGCACTTTTAAAGGTCAATTTCAAAACCGGAGGAGGGACAGAAACGCTTGCCTTAGCTGAATATCCACTAACTGGCTTTAGCATCGTGTCGAACGTGCCGAAACAAAGAAATCAATAAAGAAACACATAAAAAAATCATTTTCAAAGCTAAATTTCAAACCAGAGACAGAGAGATACACTTACCTTGTAAAAGCTTACAGTGTGTCTTAGTAAACACTTCAGAAAATCACTGTAAGTTCAAGTCCAAAGCGGAGGAGGGGGGTAAGACGCGTTACCGGTGAAACGATAGCCACGTTGTCTCAGAAAATCATGTCTACGGTCAATTTCAAAGCGGAGGAGGGGTGTCGTCATTGCGTAGTGTCGTCATATGGTAGCGGTGCTAGCGGCGCTAGCTAGCTAGCCGGCTATCAGCAACACGTAAGAGAACTGTCGCTAATATGGGATGTCTTGATAAAACGAGCAGATATTTGAAGTTTACACACCTACATTCTCGCCTGAAAATATCTTAAAAGTTGATTTTGTGACCTAGAAACACGAATAAAAGACATATAAAACGAAGTGGTGTCCGCCATTGTTTACTCTGTGGAGGCGTGCTATGAATTGTGGGATATGGAGTTTCCCCCCAAGGATACACATTTTTGGCTGTACTACTCCGGGTATACCACTAGAGAGAGCCAACACACCACAAATGAAGTCTGTTTCTATGGGGCCAAAAGTAGAATCTTTCTCAGGAGCCTAGAAATTGGCCTAAATTTGCACTAAAATCAAAATATTTAAAAAACTATAAAAGTCATAAACACCAAAAGTCATACCATACTAGTCCAGCTCCAGCCGCACAAAATGATCTAACATATGTAACCCTATTGTCAAAACTGTTCGGCAGAGAAGCGCGGGAAAATTTTCAGTAAAATATTAATATTTAAAAAACTATAAAAGTCATAAACACCAAAAGTCATAGCACACCATTCCAGATCCAGCCGCACAAAATGAGGTAACATATATGAAGCTTGTCTCAAAACTGCGGGGTGAGTTTCGCTGCAAAATTTCAGGCGGAAACTGAAGAATAATAATAATTATAATTGCATTTCCTGCGAAAATGCTGTGTGGATGCCTTCACGCTGAAGCTGTCTGCTGAAAAGCTGAAAAAGATGAAAAGTTGCATGGTGGTGAAAAAAAAAAAACATGTCACCCTGAGTAGGATTCGAACCTGGCCCTCCTGGTCTCAAGCCAGCTATTCATTTCACTGAGCCAAAGTCATTCTCACAAAGAAAAGGTGGAGAGACTGACAATTTTGCTGAAATTAGCAGAAGCTGCTGAGAATTTTGCTGATAAGAGGTGAAAAGGCTGAAAATTTTGCAGAAAAGAGGTGACTTAGCAGAATTTCTGCAGAAAAGAGGGAAAGAAGCAGAACGTTGTGCTGAAAAGAGGTGAATGAGCAGAATTTCTGCTGAAAACAGGCAGAAGGTTCTGTATGGAGAAAAAGAAACACTGTTGAACCATGTGTGAAATAAATAAAGAAATGAAATGAAAGAACAACCTGGTTCTGCTCAAATTCACCAATCAGAGGTACTGCCTCTGTCTGCTTCATCAGGCTGTGTACTTGTTTCTGCCATGGAGCGTTAACAAGAATCTGAGGTCCATATAAGAAAAGCTGGTAAAATCATGAAACTTTGCAGAATTGTAATAAATTAGCAATATAAATTACAGGTCTGTGATAGTGTATAAATTTGTAGTGAAAAAAAAAACATGTGGACCAAGGTGGGATTGAACCCACGACCTTTGAGCTGCAGAGCCGTGTCATTACTGATTGCGCCACCTGGGAAGCGGGCGGGTGTCTGAAAGACAGAGACTTCAGCAGTCAGAATTAGATCGCGGTGAGAGGCGAAAAACGCCGTTTTTTGGTGTTACAAAACGTCGTGTAACTCAAAAACTAGGCATAATTCTTGTACTGGGTGAATCAGTGGACTTTGGTGTATTTTGACTGCGATTTTCATAGCTCTTTGTACCTCCGTCGCGGAGATATGACGAGAGAAGAAACGGCTTCATTTTCAGAGTGTGAAAACTGAGAGGACAGATTTCCACCCCTCAAACAAATGTAATTTATGGCTCAACGGTAAGATGAATGTAAAAACTGCTTCCACTGTGAGTGTCAGGAGTGTCTGAAGATATATTGGCACCAGCCTCATGTCCTAACTTTGCTTTGTTTAAGAGATATGACGATTTGAAAATGCCTCCCGTTACAGAATTTCAGCTCTGAATTTCAAAACCTCCCCATAGACTTTGAATGGGGAGTTGTCAGACCTTGTGTCACTTCGAGGCAAATTGCGAAAAAACGGTAAATCTCACAATAAAGATAGTGACATTGTCTGAAAGCCAGCAAAAATACCTACGTTTTGATGTATAATTTGTGGGGGTTGAGTGGAAATTGAGCAAGTAGCGAGAAGTTGTTCGGACATGAAGAGAAAATTCAGAACAGACCAACGCTCACTGTGAGTTAATTGCATAGCAACCATAGCAACGCATGTATTTTCTGAAAAATCACAGTTTTGGAACTGAAAACTTAAAGAGGTATAAAATTAAAACAGTAGAAGATCTGAAAAAGCTGAATCACACAGGAATAGCCCAATAATCTGAGAACATTTTAAAGTTTGAATGGAGTTTCTGGGTGAAAGTATGAGGAAGTAGTTACGTTTCAAAAACAAGCAAGTTTTAGCAGAATTGTGGAAGTTTTCCATTCATTTCAATGGGACAAATTAAAGGAAAAAAGTGTAATATTGTAAAAAGTATAATAGTAATAAACACCAAAAGTCATAGCTGGAATTAGCAGAAAGAGCAGAACAGTTAAGAGTTTGAACTGAGAAAATCGGCTGAAAACTGAGGGAGTAGTTAAGTGCCGAAAAACGGGGGAGCAACTTGAAGAATAAAGTTTAAAGAGAAACAGGAACTCAATAGTGTGGATGCCTTTGAGGGCATCCACACAATAAAGATAAAGAATAAAGAGAAACAGGAAAACAATAGTGTGGATGCCTTGAGGCATCCACACAATAATAAATCCGACGAATAGTATTAAGTGTGCCTCTTGGCATAGGCACACTTAATAATAATAATAATAACTAGAAAGCGAAAATTTCAGAAGAAATTTTATGTGTGCCTATGCCGCTGCTATTCAGTGTAGTTTGCCATTCATACAGCTACAGAGAGCAAAACTCAGAAGAGCACCCATTCTCCACCATGAACTATGGTAAAACAAACACCGCTCACGCTTCACAGATGACAGCTTACAGTTTTGGGTAAAGATGAAGTTACTCATTACAGCGCCGATTTGCAGACGCAGCACACAGGTTCATGAGCAGAAGTCCCATTGTACCACGGCAGACCCGACAATGTTTGCATGAACACGCTTTGAAGCATTACGTTATGGACCACTTTTCACACATGGTTGGTGTACCCAAACAGCCGGCTGTAGCTTTTCAACTCACAGCCCGACACACACCCAAAACAGCCGAGAGCACAGACTACGCCGAGAGGCGTGATTGCAGGTGCCGCCAGGTGGGTCCACCTCCCTGCAGCGGCACTGCAGACCACGCCCGCCACACACATCAAACACGTAAAATAAATATTTATGCACTTTTGCATTCACTTTTTGTTTTTGTTATTTTTACACAGTGTTCTGAATGATGAACAATGGTCTACAGCCAATCTTGTGTATTATTATACAAACTTTGGTTGTAAGATTCAGATAACTATTTAATAAAAGCTAAATATTTTATATGAGAGTAAGAAAGAAAAGTATATCTTTGTGTCCACCTTTCTCTGTTAATGCCCTACCTGGCCCCCTGGCAAAAGCTTTGCTAGATCCGCCCCTGCACAGTTACCAGCTGTCAGCTACACAAAAAAGGAGCTTGGTGTATATTTGTCTGTCAGAAACAGTTCATAACTTCCTTCAACTCATTCATGTCACCTAAGGGTAAACCTGTTTCTCCATCACCAGTTCAGCTCTGATGATTCAGTAAGGACATCTCCTGATTTCATCTTCATGCTCCAGCAAACATCAGCTGATACTAGAAATTAAAATCAAAAGAATTCTAACAACAGCTGATCAAGCTTTAAACGTGCTGCTGTTGTTTAGCGCGATAAACAAACAAGAGAGAAAAGCCGATCATTGATCAGTTTCATGACTGAAGTTTCAACAGGCGAGAGAATGACAGGGAGGCTGTCATAAAGTTCAACATCGGTAACATCGGTAACTTAGCGCCGCACACAGCTGTATACAAACTCCGTAGTGCTAGCTAGCACGCAGTACGAAGTTATTGTAAGTGATTGAAAAAGTCAGCACAACGAAAATAAACTACACCTAAACTCGGTTTATATCTGACCCAAATAGAGTGCAGGTCATAACTTCTTACCTGAAATTCAGTTCACCTCACGCTCCTGCCTTCGCTTTCCCTGATCCACCGCGTTAGCAAACACCGGTCGATCGGCGGTAGCCTCACCGCCTTTATGTCTCATTCGCGGCATGTCCTTTCTGTCACACACCGGTGGATAGCTGCCCTCTGTTGTAGCTCCACCACCAAACAACTCAGTTATTTTTTCCACATCGACCAGCATCATCGGCCCATATAAACGAAAAATAAGTCCAGCTAAGACACAGACCCTTGCCGAGCGATCGGGCGATTAAACAAATTTAGCCACCTCACTATCAGCCAAGCCTGGGTGGTTTTTCACGAAGGGTCGCTAGCGCGCTTAGCTAGCTAAGCTAGCGGCGCTAGCTAGCTAGCCAGCCGCTATCAGCAACACGTAAGAGAACTGTTGCTAAATAAACTACACCTAAACTCGGTTTATATCTGACCCAAATAGAGTGCAGGTCATAACTTCTTACCTGAAATTCAGTTCACCTCACGCCCTGCCTTCGCTTTCCCTGATCCACGATTGACCTCCGCGTTAGCAAACACCGGACGATCGGCGGTAGCCTCACCGCCTTGTATGTCTCGTTCGCGGCATGTCCTTTCTGTCACACACGGTGGATAGCTGCCCTCTGTTGTAGCTCCACCACCAAACAACTCAGTTATTTTTTCCACATCGACCAGCATCATCGGCCCATATAAACGAAAAATAAGTCCAGCTAAGACACAGACCCTTGCCGAGCGATCGGGCGATTAAACAAATTTTAGCCACCTCACTATCAGCCAAGCCTGGGTGGTTTTTTCACGAAGCTTAGCTAGCTAGCTAAGCTAGCTAGCTAGCCGGCTATCAGCAACACTTAAGAGAATTGTCGCTAATATGGGATGTCTTGATAAAACGAGCAGATATTTGAAGTTTACACACCTACATTCTCGCCTGAAAATATCTTAAAAGTGTATTTTGTGACCTAGAAACACGAATAAAAGACATAAAACGAAGTGGTGTCCGCCATTGTTTGACTCGGTAGAGGCATGCTATGAATTGTGGGATATGTAGTTTTCACCAAGCATGGCACCCTTTAGGCCGTACTACTCCCGGTATACCACTAGAGAGAGCCAACACACCACAAATGAAGTCTGTTTCTATGGTGCCAAAAGCAGAATCTTTCTCAGGAGCCTAGAAATTGGCCTAAATTTGCACTAAAATCTAAATATTTCAAAAACTATAAAAGTTATAAACACCAAAAGTCACACCATACTAGCCCAGCTCCAGCCGCACAAAATGATGTAACATATGTACCCCTATTGTCAAAACTGTTTGGCAGAGGAGCGCGGGAAAATTTTCACTAAAATATTAATATTTAAAAACTATAATAGTCATAAACACCAAAAGTCATAGCACACCATTCCAGATCCAGCCGCACAAAATGAGGTAACATATATGAAGCTTTTCTCAAAACTGCGGGCGTGATACGTGCGAAATTTAGGCGGAAGATGGAGAATAATAATAATAATAACTAGAAAGTTAAAAATTTCAGAAGAAATTTTATGTGTGCCTATGCCGCTGCTAATCAGTGTAGTTTGCCATTCATACGGCTACAGAGAGCAAAACTCAGAAGAGCAGCCATTCTCCACCATGAACTATGGTAAAACAAACACCGCTCACGCTTCACAGATGACAGCTTACAGTTTTGTGTAAAGATGAAGTTACTTCGACAGCGCCGATTTGCAGACGCTGTGCACACAGGTTCATGAGCAGAAGTCCCATTGTACCACGGCAGACCCGACAATGTTTGCATGAACACGCTTTGAAGCATTACATTATGGACCACTTTTCACACATGCATTCACTTTTTGTTTTTGTTATTTTTACACAGTGTTCTGAATTATGAACAATGGTCTACAGCCAATCTTGTGTATTATTATACAAACTTTGGTTGTGAGATTCAGATAACTATTTAATAAAAGCTAAATATTTTATATGAGAGTAAGAAAGAAAAGTATATCTTTGTGTCCACCTTTCTCTGTTAATGCCCTAGCTGCCCCTGCACAGTTACCAGCTGTCAGCTACACAAAAAGGAGCTTGGTCTTTGTCTCTCAGAAACAACTCATAACTTCCTTCAACTCATTCATGTCACCTAAAGTGTAAACCTGTTTCTCCATCACCAGTTCAGCTCTGATGATTCAGTAAGGACATCTCCTGATTTCATCTTCATGCTCCAGCAAACATCAGCTGATACTAGAAATTAAAATCAAAAGAATTCTAACAACAGCTGATCAAGCTTAAACGTGCTGCTGTTGTTTAGCGCGATAAATAAGAGCGAACAGCCGGTCATTGATCAGTTTCATGATTGACGTTTCAACACGCGAGAGAATGACAGGGAGGCTTCTTCGTAACGACAGAATAAATCATAATGTTTTCTCTGAATGTGGGACGATTCCGCTTTTTACGGCACGGCAACTCTATGAACTAACCCTAATGAATAAAATAAAGTCCAACGTCAGTAACTTAGTGCGCACACAGCTGTATATAAACTCCCGTGGCAGTACGATTGTAAAAGGTCAACGAAAATAAATTACACCTAAACTCGGTTTATATCTGACCCAAATAGAGTGCAGTTCATAACTTCTTACCTGAAATTCAGTTCACCTCACGCTCCTGCCTTGGTTTCCCTGATCCACGATTGACCTCCGCGTTAGCAAACACCGGTCGATCGGCGGTAGCCTCACCGCCTCATATGTCTCCTTCGCGGCATGTCCTTTCTGTCACACACCGTGGATAGCTGCCCTCTGTTGTAGCTCCACCACCAAACAACTCAGTTATTTTTTCCACATCGACATCAGCTGATACTAGAAATTAAAAGCAAATGAATTCTAACAACAGCTGATCAAGCTTAAACGTGCTGCTGTTGTTTAGCGCGATAAATAAGAGCGAACAGCCGATCATTGATCAGTTTCATGATTGACGTTTCAACACGCGAGAGAATGACAGGGAGGCTTCGTAACGACAGAATAAATCATAATGTTTTCTCTGAATGTGGGACGATTCCGTTTGTAACGGCACGGCAACTCTATGAACTAACCCTAATGAATAAAATAAAGTCCAACGTCAGTAACTTAGTGCGCACACAGCTGTATATAAACTCCCGTGGCATTACGATTGTAAAAGGTCAACGAAAATAAATTACACCTAAACTCGGTTTATACCGGTTTTAACGAAAAGTAAGTCCAGCTAAAACACATACTGTCGGCGAGCGACCGGTGCTGACACGAGTTTCACCCGCCTCAATATAAGCCAAGCCTGGGTGCTTTTTCACGAAGGGTCGCTAGCGGCGCGAGCTAACTATGCTAGCGGCGCTAGCTAGCTAGCCAGCTATCAGCAACACATAAGAGAACTGCTGCTAAATAAACTACACCTAAACTCGGTTTATATCTGACCCAAATAGAGTGCAGGTCATAACTTCTTACCTGAAATTCAGTTCACCTCACGCTCCTGCCTTCGCTTTCCCTGATCCACGATTGACCTCCGCGTTAGCAAACACCGGTCGATCTGCGGTCGCGCGCATGTCCTTTCTGTCATACACCGTGGATAGCTGCCCACTGTTGTAGCTCCGCATTATAGCACCACCAAACAACTCAGTTATTTTTTTCCACATCCAGCTGTAACTCCGATTCTGTGCGAGCATTTGCGAGAGACCGGGAGGTGAAAGGAGAGAGAGTCCCCTCGCTGTCCATTTGCAGCCAAGCGCGGCAGCTAGCTAGGTAGCCGGCTAGCTGTCAGGCAGGACCGAGGTCGTCAGAGCATTGTCGCTAATATGGGATGTCTTGATAAAACAAGCAGATATTTGAAGTTTACACACCTACATTCTCGCCTGAAAATATCTTAAAAGCTTATTTTGTGACCTAGAAACACGAATAAAAGACATATAAAACGAAGTGGTGGCCGCCATTGTTCACTCTGTAGAGGCGTGCTATGAATTGTGGGATATGGAGTTTTCAACACAAGGATAAATCTTTATGAGTGAATGTCGCTAGCGGCTAGCTAAGCTAACTAGCCGACTATCAGCAACACGTAAGAGAATTGTCATAATATGGGATGTCTTGATAAAGCGAGCAGATATTTGAAGTTTACACACCCATTCTCGCTTCTGAAAATATCTTAAAGTGTATTTTGTGACCTAGAAACACGAATAAAAGACATATAAAACGTAAGTGGTGTCTGCCATTGTTTGACTCGGTAGAGGCATGCTATGAATTGTGGGATATGTAGTTTTCACCAACATGGTACCCTTTAGGCCGTACTACTCCCGGTATACCACTAGAGAGAGCCAACACACCACAAATGAAGTCTGTTTCTATGGTGCCAAAAGCAGAATCTTTCTCAGAGCCTAGAAATTGGCCTAAATTTGCACTAAAATCTAAATATTTCAAAAACTATAAAAGTTATAAACACCAAAAGTCACACCATACTAGCCCAGCTCCAGCCGCACAAAATGATGTAACATATGTACCCTATTGTCAAAACTGTTTGGCAGAGGAGCGCTGGGAAAATTTTCACTAAAATATTAATATTTAAAAAACTATAATATTCATAAACACCAAAAGTCATAGCACACCATTCCAGATCCAGCCGCACAAAATGAGGTAACATATATGAAGCTTGTCTCAAAACTGCTTGGGTCGAGATACACTGCAAAAATTTCAGGCGGGAAAAGGAAAATAATAATAATAACTAGAAAAATTTGCATTTCTCTTGAAAATGCTGTGTGGATGCCTATAACTTGAAGCTGTCTGCTGAAAAGCTGAAAAAGCTGAAAAGTTGCAAAAAGTTGTATGGTGGTGAAAAAAAACATGTCGCCCTGAGCAGGATTCGAACCTGGTCCTCCTGGTGTCAAGGCAGCTACTCATCTCACTGAGCTAAACTCATTCTCTCAAGAAGAGGAGGAGGAGACCGACAATTCTGCTGAAATGAGCAGAAGCTGCTGAGAATTGTGCTGAGAGAAGAGGTGAAAAGGCTGAAAATTTTGCAGAAAAGAGGTAAATCAGCAGAATTTCTGCAGAAAGAGGCAGAAAAAAGAGAAAACTGAAAACAGGTTTTGCCATGACCGATTTGAACCTGACCGTTCTCATCTCAAGGCAGCTGCTCATCTCACTGAACCAAACTCTTCTCTCAAAAAAAAGAGATGGAGAAACTGACAATTTTGCTAAATGAGCAGAAGCTGCTGAGAATTGTGCTGAGAGAAGAAGTGAAAAGGCTGAAAATTTTTGCAGAAAAGAGGTGAATCAGCAGAATTTCTGAAAAAAGAGCCAAAGAAGCAGAAACTTGCGCTGAAAGAGATGAATCAAGCAGAATTTCTGCTCAAAGGCGGCTATTCATTTCCCTGAGCCAAAGTCATTCTTACAAAGAAGAGGTGGAGAGGCGGACAATTCTGCTGAAATGAGCAGAAGCTGCTGACAATTGTGCTGATAAGAGGTGAAAAGGCTGAAAATTTTGCAGAAAAGAGGTGAATCAGCAGAATTTCTGCAGAAAAGAGGCAAAAAAGCAGAACCTTGCGCTGAAAAGAGGTGAATCAGCAGAGTTTCTGCTGAAAAGAGGTTTTTTCTGAAAACCGCCAAAAAAAGCTGGAATTTGTGCTGAAAGGGGTGAAAAAATGAAAATTTTGCTGAAAAAGGGGTGAAGAAGCTAAAGTATACCAAATCAAAGTATTTGTGCCAAAACATGGTATTTCTGCCATATTGTGGTATTTGTGCCACAAAAGTTACTACATTACAACATGAATACGGATTAAAGATGAAAGAAACTGGCAACAAATTCCTCCACTACAAACCAGTCTGATACCACTTCTTTGCAGTGTTCCACGTTTACTAAGGCACTACCCAAAAGGCGCCACAAGAGGGCACTCCAACACAAGAGATGAGGTGAATGAGCAGAATTTCTGCTGAAAAGAGGCAGAAGGTTCTGTATGTAGAAAAGAAACACTGTTGAACCATGTGTGAAATAAATAAAGAAATGAAATGAAAGAACAACCTGGTTCTGCTCTAATTCACCAATCAGAGGTACTGCCTCAGTCTGCTTCATCAGGCTGTGTACTTGTTTCTGCCATGGGCGTTAACAAGAATCTGAGGTCCATATTAGAAAAGCTGCTAAAATCATAAAACTTTGCAGAATTGTAATAAATTAGCAATATAAATTACAGGTCTGTGATAGTGTATAAATTTGTAGTGAAAAAAAAACCATGTGGACAAGGTGGAATTGAACCCCGACCTTTGGGCTGCAGACCCGTGTCATTACCAAATACGCCACTGGCAAGAGAGCCAGTGCCTGGAAAACAGGGAGATGAGCAGTCAGAATTAGATCGCGGTGAGAGGCGTAGCGCCGTTTTCTGGAGTTACAAAGCGTCGTGTAACTCAAAAACTAGGTGGGATAGAAGCACAATTCCTTTACTGGGTGAATCAGCAGAATTTCATGAACTTTGACTGCGATAGCTCTTTGTACCTCCGTCCGCGGAGATATGACGAGAGAAGAAAGCGACTTCATTTAAGAGTTTGAAAACAAAACGTAATTTATGGCTGAAGAGTTTGAAAACAAACGTAATTTATGGCTCAACAGTAAGATGACAGTAAAAAACTGCTCCAACCGTGAGTGTCAGCAGTGTCTGAAGATGAATTAGCACAAGCCTCTCGTCTTAACTTTGCTTTATTAAATTATTGTGGCATGCAGATGAATCTTGCAAAGAAGCTCACAGGGACAGATTGAGCCTGTATTTCACCCCAAGCTGGTAGGGGGAGTTTTTATTGAACATACTTGCTTGTGTCACAATGTGCTTCAAGGGTCAATAACAGCATAACAGAACTCACTTATGGTACCGCATTCTTCCTATAAAACAATAACTGTCAGTGACTTTGTACCATAGTATAAACACAACATTCAAGACAACAGTTAAAAGTAAGGTAACCATAAACAATGAAACAAGAACATCTCAAATGCAGCACATGTCCCAAGGCATGATGGGAGAACTAGCTGTTCCCCAACACGCCACATTATTTATGATTTATGATTTGGCAGAAACACTGGGACTTGGTATAAATACTATGACTTACATGAAATACTTTGACTTAGCAGAAATTCTGTAATCTAGCAAAAGCACTTCAGCATAGCAGAAATTCTATGATTGAGCAGAATTACTAGGATTTAGCACAAACACTATGATTTGTCTAAAAAAAAAAACCTTTATTTTGCAGTTATATTGTGATTTGGCAGAAATACTATGCTTTGGAACAAATACCAAGATTTGGCAGAAATACTATGAGCAGTAATAATATAACATAGCAGAAATACTGTTATTTTATGTGGAATACTATGCTTTTGGCACAAATACCATGATTTGGCCAAATACTATGATTTAGCAGAAATACTAAGATGTAGTAGAAGTACTTTGATTTAACAGAAATACTATTATGGAGGAGTAATACTTTAACATGGGAGAAATATTGATAGAGACACACAAACATACACACACAGAGCCTAAAGGGAACAGTGGCTGTTAAGAGTCTGGGCTTGGTATATCTAGGTCAGTTAAATTAGCTGCACCTGCTGTAATCAGCCCACACACAGACACAGAGAGAGGTATAAGTTTTCTGCAGTGTATTTCTTGCATTCATTCAGGATTCCCCTCGAACCTCCTGGTCTCAAGGCAGCTACTCATCTCACTGAGCCAAACTCATTCTCACAAAAAAGAGGTAGATAGACTGACAATTGTGCTGAAATTATCAGAAGCTGCTGAGAACTGTGCTGATAAGAGGCAAAAGGATGAAAATTTTGCAGAAAAGAGGTGAATCAGCAGAATTTCTGCAGAAAGAGGCAAAGAAGCAGAACCTATGCGCTGAAAAGAGGTGAATCAGCAGAGTTTCTGCTGAAAAGAGGTTTTTTTCTGAAACCGCCAAAAAGCTGGAATTTGTGCTGAAAAGGGTGAAAAAATGAAAATTTTGCTGAAAAGGGTTGAAGAAGCTAAAGTATACCAAATCAAAGTATTTGTGCCAAAACATGGTATTTCTGCCATATTGTGGTATTTTGTGTCACAAAAGTTACTACATTACAACATGAATATGGATTAAAGATGAAAGAAACTGGCAACAAATTCCTCCACTACAAACCAGTCTGATACCACTTCTTTGCAGTGTTTACTAAGGCACTACCCAAAAGGCGCCACAAGAGGGCACTCCAACACAACAGATGACCTATGTACACTGATGCACTTAGTAACAGTCAGCCTCCTACTTAGCCACTACGTAATACAGCGATATTACAGTGTACAAATTCACATAAATTTGCAGGGGGACCAAACAAAGCAGGAACAAGCCCAAAACAATCAAATAACTGTGCTGCCATAGCTATCGCTTAACTAGCACACGCTAAAGGTAACTAAAACCAATACACACAAGTAGCAGGGTAAACATCTTAAGCATGGAACATTAACTCACGTTTATGTGACACACACCATCCCCAACAAATACAGGATGGGCTATTTGCTCCCCTTCCCAGCAGCTCTCTCCTCAATCGTTAGCACAGGAACGAAGGAAGACCATCTAGCTCAGAAGTCCCATGAATTCCCTCACTGCTCAGAGGCTGCTGGGTAATGTAGCTCACACTAACACAGGTTTTTCTACAAGCACAAATACTATAACATAGCATAAATACTGTGATTTTGTTGAAATACTATGCTTTAGGACAAATACTATGATTTGGCAGAAATACTATGTTTTAGGACATATACTATGATTTGGCTCAAATACTATGATATAGCAGCAATACTATGTTTTGGTACAAATGTTGTGCTTAGGCACAAATATTAATGATTTGGTGGACACTATGATTTAGCACAGATGTTTTAACAAAATCCATGATTTAAGCTTGAAATAGTAAACTATGATTTGCACTCCAAATGCTATGAAATAGCAATGTACTATGATTTGCTTGAAATACTATGTTTCAGTACAAATACTGACAAAGCAGAAATACTATGACTTCAAGTAATACTATAACAAAGTTCCTCAAATACTGTAATTACGGTAATTCTGTGATTGGCAGAAATACTGTGCCGTTACCAAATACAATGCTTTAATTACAATACTATATTTTGATTTCCAATACTATGAGCTGACGCAGTGGTATGATTTAGTACAAATACTACTGATTGGCTTGAAAACTCTTTAATGACTTAGTAGTAATACTATAACATATGGTACTAACAGTTTGCAGACAGTCTGTGTTTTGCTACCTTCTTTAATATGGCAGAAATACTGTGATTTGGCACAAGTACTATGATTTATTCCGTATTAGCACAAATACTATGTTTCAGTACAAAATACTACGATTTGGCAATAATACTGGGTTTTTTAGCACAACTACTGAAATTTGGGTGAAATATACTATGATTTAGAAGAAATACTATGACTTCATTACCAAATACAATGTTTTGGTTCAAATATTATGATTTGCAAAAATACTATGATTTAGTACAAGTACCA
Organism: Oreochromis aureus; assembly: GCF_013358895.1. NCBI lineage: Eukaryota > Metazoa > Chordata > Actinopteri > Cichliformes > Cichlidae > Oreochromis > Oreochromis aureus. The sequence continues at coordinate 28,757,645 of NC_052949.1, read as the reverse complement.
TGATTTAGTACAAATACTACGGTTGGCAATATTACTGGGTTTTAGCACAACTACTGAGATTTGGGTGAAATACTATGATTTAGAAGAAAATACTATGACCCATTACAAATACAATGTTTTTAGTTCAAAATAATATGATTTACAAAAATACTATGATTGGTACAAGTACCATGATTTAGTACAAATACTACAATTTCTGGCTCCAATACTATGAAATTGCGGTGATACTATGATTTGAAGGAATACTATGATTTGGTAGAAATACTATGCCTTAGTAGTAAATACTATAACATAACAGAATATAATGTGATTTCAGAGACGCCAGGTATGGTTTTACTTACAAATACTCTGATTTAGACTCAAATACTTATGGAATTGCAGTAATACTATGATTTGGAATACTATGATTTGGTGAGGAATACTATGCCGTAGTAGTAATACTATAACATAACAGATATACTATGATTTTGCAGAAATTCTATGTTTTTGCACAAATACTACAACTACTACTACCAAATACTACAAAGAAATGTTGGGCAGTAATACTATGATTTGCTATAAATATACTATTATTTAAGCTTTGTATACTATAATCAACAGATATACTATAACATAACAGAAATTCTACGACTTAGTAGTAACACTATAATATAACAGAAATTTTAACTGGGCACAAATAACATGATTTGGCACAAAATACCATGATTTGCCAACAAAAGATACCATGATTTGGCACCATCTGATCCATGTGCAGAAATACTTATGATTGGGTACAAATACTATGATTTAGCACCAAGTCATATGAATAAGTACAAAATACTATGATTTGGCGAAATACTTATGATTTAGCGAAATACTGTGTTTTAACATAATGTCACTTTGGCACAAATTTCTGCTAAAAAGGTACTATTCTTAACTTTTTAGCGAAATACTGGTAATTTATAAACAACTATGATTTGGGATAAATACTATGATTTGGCAGTGTATACTTATATTCAACAAATATGCTATATATAACACACGTTCCTCACTTAGTAGTAATGCTATAACATAAAATAAATATTATGGTTTGCCCCAAAACCATGATTTAACACAAACACCATGATTTTCAAAAATACTTATGATTTAGCAGAAATACTTATGATTGAGCAGAAATACTAGGTGTAATGAGAAGTACTTTGATTTAGCACAAATACTATTATGGAGGATGTGCTTTAACATGGGAGAAATATTGATACTCACCTGCGCATACTGAAGAGCAAAGTATTACAGGGCTACTGTTGTTGAGAGTCTGGGCTTGAGTATATCTGGGTCCTTCAAATTAGCTGCACCTGCTGTAATCGCACTTACACACACAGACACAGAGAAAGCTATGGGTTTTCTTCAGTGTATTTCTCACATTAGAGATTCCCCTGAACAAAAAAAAAAAAAAAAAACAAATAGTAATATAATTTCTAACCGTGTTAGGAGCTAGAAACGGGTCATTCTGTGACACCGTTTTGTTCAGAAGAGATGAGAATCTGCAAGGTCTTCATAATTCAGAGAGAAAAATATAGTATTGAAGAATATATGACTTATAACACACTGTGTAACTGAGTAGAGAGCAAAGCAAAACTGCCTTGACGCGCCCCTCAAACAACGGATTTTGCTGCTCTAAATCTATGTAGAGCATCAAAATCAGTCTTTCACCGTAAAACAGCAGGCTTTGGTGAAGACAGTCGTAGAAGTACCAGGTCTCTGTTGAAATCCATCAAAAGATATGTGAGAGAAAAAAGTGCCTCATTTCCGAGTTTGAAATCTGAAGAGATCTCTGGAGCAGGCACGCAATTTCCCTACCACTCAAACAAAGTGTAACTCATCTCAAAGAAACAGTAATAGGTTGAGGAAAAAATTCTTGAATTGTGTGAGCATCCGAGGACATCTGAATATATGAGCACAAGCCTCATAATGCTCAACTTTGTTTTAGATGGAGGATATGACGATTTGAAAATGCCTCTCATTAAGAGAATTCAAGCGCTGATTTTGAAGAAACTCTCCGTTGAGGTTTCTATGGAGAGTTTTGAGACTTTATGTTACTCTGAGGAGATTTGCAAAAAATCGCATAAGTCCCACAACACCGTGATGAGTGACATTTTCTGAAAGCCAGCAAAAAATCGTACGTTTTTGATGTATAATTTGTGGGGTTGAGTTAAGGTGGATGATAGTGAAGTCGTTCAGACATGAAGAAAGAAATTCAGAAAGGGCGGAGTGCACACTCTGGAGTTGGTGCATAACCCAACCAATAACATGTATTTTTCTAGAAAAATCCCAATTTTACAACTGAAAACTTAAAGAACATAAAATTAAAAGCAGGTAGAAGATCTGAAAAAGCTGAATCACACAGCAATAACCCAGCAGATCTGAGAACATTTAAAAGTTTGAATGGAGTTTTTCTAGGTGAAAGTGTGACAAAAAATAATTAAGTTTCAAAAACAAGCAGTTTTAGCAGAATTTCTGAAGATTTCGGTATTCATTTCAATGGGACGATTAAAGGAAAAAAATTAATATTTTAAAAAGAGTAACAGTAATAAACACATAAAGAGGTCATAGCAAACATTAGCAGAAGAGCAGAACAGTATATGGAGTTTGGTGAGCGGAAAATCGGCTGAAAACTGGGCAGTAGTTAAGCAGGCAAAAAGCGTGCAGGAAGCAACCGAAGAATAATAATAAGAAGAAGAGAAACAGGATCTCAATGGTGTGGAAGCCCTTTGAGGGCATCCACTGTCAAGAAACAGGAACTGTCAATAGGTTGCGAAAACCCTTTTGAAATTGGCTTTCCACACAATAAAGAAAACAGGAAAACAATAGTGTGGATGCCTTAAGCATCCACAATAACTAGAAAAATTTGCATTTCTCTCTTGAAATGCAGTGTGGATAGCTGTACTTGGCAGAGGCAGTGTCTTGCTGAAACCTTGATAAAAGCTGAAAAGTTGCAGGAATTTGTAGAAATACTTTGCAGATAACAAAGGAACTTCTTAATAAAACGTTGATAAACAACAGAACTGCAATATCATAGAAGAACAGTAATACTTGGCAGAAATACAATGTGATTTAGCAGAACTGTATGTATACTGAATATTGTAACCTTAGCTAAATTGTCTGTCTCAAAAAATACAGAATTTGGGAGAAATGAGTAAGATAAAAGAAAAGAATATTGTATGACAATGTACATTCTTAAACATATACCATGGTGAAATACTATGATTTGACAGAAATCTACAATATAACAACATGAAATGAATACGGTTACCAGAACATAATAGTACTAATTAATATTGAAAATATTAAAAAAAAAATACTATGTTTAGCACAAATACTGTGGTTGACAAGTATATCATTGACGAAATACTGTTCCATGAAAGAAATAAACTAAAAGCCATTAGCACAAATATTATAACATGAGCAGTAATACAATTATATATGAAATCAAATATGGATAGAAAGAAAAATATACATATAGTAGATATGGCTATGAATGTACAGCGAGAACATACAGATGGGGTCTATGCCAGATCAACCGGTCTGAAGATGTATTTTTGTCCAACAATGAGATACTGATTTAACAAATACAATCTATGTGAGGGTAATACTAAAATGAATATCTGTTACACACACACATACACAGACACACACACACAGGGAACAGCATCAATTTGTGAACATGGAGTGTTAAATCAACAAATACACAAAGTGGATACACATATGTACCAGCCAGAGAGAGAGACACATGAACCAGAGTCTATGCCAGTCAACAGGGTCTGAATATATAATATTTGATGAACAATGAGATGCTGCCTAAAGTGGTCTTTGTGTGTGTCTGTCTTTCTCTCTCTGTCTCTTACACACACAAACATATTTGCCGAGACACATTGCAACATCCGACAGAGTGAGCAGGCTGTTAACAGCATGTTTCCTGTGTCAGTCAACCAACTGAGCTTCTCGATTTGATCCACCAACTCCGAGGCTGTTGTGCCTGGAAAACAAGGGTGATTGCAGCAAGTGCAGGCTTTGACATGCCCGGTGAGGAGAAGCGGCAGCTATTTTTGGGTCTATTTCTCATCGTGTAGGACTCAAACTCAGGTGGACTAAACATAATTCCTAACCGTGCGGGCTAGATTAGTCGTGCTAGTGTGCCCCTGTGATTTGCATTGCTCTCTTGTACATGTTGTCGCTGAGATATAAAAAATAGGAAAGAAGGGCAGACCCCATGATATGATTGGCTGGCTGGGAAGCCGTGCAGGCCCTGATATGTAAATTTTATGTATGCCAGTCCTCAGAATAACGGAGATTAGCTGCCCTGAGGACTTATGAAGACGGAAATATATAAATAGGCCACCCAATGTGCCAGCCATCAGACATGACTACATATTTTAGAATCATGAATGCTATAATAAGCAAGGCAAATCCTATAAAGAAACAAATACTATGATTAAGCAATATGAGGGGATCCTCTAAAAGGGGCTATATAAAAAGCATTAAAAACTGTGACCCTCATATATGATTTGGTAGTCTTAAAAACCTAATTAATCAAAAATACTAAATTTGGCACAGAAATACGCTTGAAAACACTATAATTAAGCAACAAATCTTGTGAAATAACAGAAATAGAGTATGATTTATGAAATGCTTGTATTTACTTTAAATCTCATAAAATAGCAGACATAATATGATTTTGCAGAAATGCTGTATTTAGCACAAATACTGAAAAGCAACTTGAAATGCTGTGACTCAACACAATATTAATAGCAATATGAAAGATTGGAAAAGCAAATGGACAGCTGAAAAAATCCTGAACACATGCTAAGGGGTCCCTCAAATATTGATTGTTAAATGAAAAAAAAAGATCAGCAAAAAAAGTATAACATTGGCACAATCAAAAATAATGGACTTTGTATGGAAACACACAAGCACAGAGAGACACACAGGGATCAAATTCAGTCAACCAGTCTAAATATATTAATTTAAATCGCTTAAATAAGATATCCCATAAAACTCTCTCGCCCTCACTTTCTCTCTCTCACACACACACACACACACACACACACACACACACGCAGACACACACACAAGTTTCAGGTCAGTCAAACAAGTTTCTGGGTCAGTCCAAGCTGCATGAACTAATTTGAAATCCACCAATCGAACGAGAGGCTAATACTTTTCCCTTAAAACGAGGTGCAACCCGTTTTACACACACATGCAACACAGAGACAGGATTTGTTGCTGTCTACTTTTCATAATGGAGTTCCCCTCAAACAAGTAAGCTATAATTCCTAACCGTGCAAAGACTAGAATGGTCATTCTTACACACCGTTTTGTTCCAGAAGAGATGGGGGAAACTTCAAGGTATTTGACAATTTATCATTAAAATATGAATTATTAAAATTATTTGACTTGTAATGCACCATAACTGAATAGAGGGCGAAGCGAAAAACTGCCTTGACCTTCCCTCAAGCAACGCTTAACTCTAAATCTATTTGAGTATCGATCATTCTTTCATTGTAAAGACATGCGAGCTGGTCGCAGTCATGGGTATCAAGGTCTGTGTGGAAATCCATCAAAGATATGCACCGAGAGAAAAAAGTGGTTCATTCAGGTTTGATCTGAAGAAATCTGAGCAAAGGCCGAATTTCACCCTCAACAAATTAACTCATTAGCAGAAACGGTAATAGGTGAGAAAAAGTTGTGAATTGTGGCGTCAGTGTCTGAAGATATGTCTGAGGACAAGCCTCATGTTTAACTAACCCTAAAAAGGTATCCACTTGATTCGAATCATATCGCTGTTGCATTGAGAAATGGCGATTGCCCTTTTGAACTTCACTCTCACTTAGACTGTTCTATGGAGAGTTTTTCTGACTGAACCTGTTGCCGTCTGCTTAAACACTGCACCAAAATTCTATAAATCTACACAAACAATGATGGTGACATTTTCTGAAAGCATTTGCATAAAAATACCTACGTTTGACCGCTTATGGTACGCTGCAGGGTTGAGTGGACAGTGGGCACGAGTAACAAGAAGTTATTGTGGATCCATGAAGAAGAATTGCAAAAGGTACAGTGGCTCACTTCAGGTTTGCAATCTGCATGTAACCATAACAGCATGTATTTTGTAGAAAAATCACAAGATGAAACTCAAAGAAAAGCAAGAGGATAATGGATGAAACATTCTTGAGATATGATCAAGCTGAATGTGCTCGCTGAACCAAGCCCAATAATTTGCTGAACATTTAGGAATTTGACGATTTGGTTATTCTAGGCGAAAGTGAGATCAGTAGTTAAGTTTTAAAGAGTAAGTTTTAGCAGAGGTGCTGTGAAGTTTCCCACATTCATTTCAATGGGAGGACAAATTAAAGGAAAAAAACAATATTTTAAAAAGTGAAACATATACTGTGTATCATGAAGTGCTTGAAATAGTAGTAATACTGTAACATAAGACAAATGTTAGCGAGCAGGAAAATCATTTGAAAATTGTGGAAATGGTTAGCAGGATCTGAACTGTGCAGACTTAAAACGAAAGATAATAATAATGGACTTCGGAGAAATCCCTCAGCATTTCCTCTTGATATCCGATGTGCCCTGCTGTAAAGCTGAAGGTGATCCGGCGAAACTAATGAAAAAAGCTGAAAGTTGCAGAAGTTGTAAAACCTTTGCAAAAAATTGTAATAACTTTGCAGAAGCATAAGAACTTATAAAAATGTAATTACTTAGCAGAACTGCAATAACGTCTTCCGGAATACTGCTGGCAAATACAATAACAGTCGTGAACTCTGGCAGTGAATTAGAATAAATGTCTGTGGCCTTAGCGACAGATACTTTTCAGGACAGGTACAGGATGCTGAGCAAACATGGTACAGATTATCGGTAGCCCCCTTTATTTAAACAAAATACCTAAACATTGCAAATACTGGCAAGCGATTTAGGACAAACTACAACATAACTTGAAATGCTGTAATTCAGCAAATATGATCTACCGCTATGGCAAATAGAAAAGAATATGCTCAATACTATAGTTTGCTCAAATAATATGATTAACAATCCCTACTAAGGGTTGCTTCCAGAAATACTGTATTAGCACACTGCACGAAGAAGTAGCAGAAATACTGTAAATTATGCATAATCTGTAATAACTTGCATTACAAATGGACATGGTAAATGTATTTGTATTTATATAAGCGCTTAGATTAGTGGTCCTAGTTTGGTTTACAAAGCTCTTCACATATCCAGTCATGTGTACCATTCACACACTGCGATGATGGCAAGCACGTTGTGTACCTGAAACGCTGACAGATAGGCGAGCTGCTGTGTTTCAAGCCACGGGCCTCTGAGGAACCGCAGTAGACTTGCGGTCTGTACACGTGCGAACACAACGACCGCGACTTTGATCATTTACCGGGCCTCCAGACATTAACCCGATTACACAAAGATTTAGCCCATACTATGATTGAGCCACGATCGCTATATATGTGAAACAAACATGCAGAGACACACACACAGGTACCAATTCAATCAACCAGTGTAAATATATTGATTTTAAATCACACAATCAAAATACACCTAAAAGGCTCTAGTCTCTCTGCTCTCTGTCATACAGACACACTGGGGTCACACATTACACACACGGTACACGCAGCAACGGCAGAAGCAATGATGAACAACGAGGCTGTACATACAGTGTTTCCTGTGTTTCTAGGTGGGTCAAAAAAGCCTGGGCTGCTTAATTTGAATCCACCAATCAGAAAACCTGTACTTTTCCGTAACCAGTACACCTGTGTTTTACGCAACACAGCCACAGGATTTGTGCAGTCTATTTTCATAAGTGAGGACTCCTCTCAAACAAATGGCTATAATGGTCCTTATAGGCTACTTGCTAGCGAAGACAGTGAGCTCTTGAGAGGCTTGGTGATGAGCAGTCAGAATTAGATCAGCGGTGAGAAGCAAAAGAGCATGGTGCGCGGGTTTGCAGAGAGCGTCGTGTAGCTCCAAAACTTTGGTGTGCTGACTGCGATTTTCATTACTCTTTCATCCGATGGCGGCTGAGATATGACGAGAAGAAAGCATGACCAGACCTCGAATATGATTGACTTTATTTCGGAAGCTGTGAAATATATAGTAACCAGATGATTAAGCATAAATACATTTGAAAATACTGTGATCAACACAAATCTATAAAAAGCAAGTACTATATTAACAAATGCTGTAAAAGCAATATGAAAGCAATATAAATATCTCAAAATCTATAAAAGCAAAAAATATACTGGCCGCATGATTTGGTGAAAAACTATAATTAATCAGAAGCTATATTGAACAGAAATACTTATATTGCTAAATCTTATAAAATAGCAGAAATAGTATGATTCAACACAATAGTAACTTAACAGAAAAATTGGAAAAGCAAATAGACGACTGAAAAAATGCTACGAACATGCTAAGGGTCTTCAAAATGCGCGGTAAATGAAAAAAAAAAACTCAACAAAAAAGTGTAACGGTCACACAATGCAAATATGGAAACATATGGAAGCTTACACATGCACAGAGACACACAGGATCTGATTCGGTCAACCAGTCTAAATATATTGATTTAAATCATACAATAAGATGCTCCACTTGGCTTTCTGTCTCGCCCTCTCTTTCTCTCTCTCTGTCCACACACACACACACACACACACACACACACACACGCACCCACCTGGGAGAGGAGCAACTTGCTGGGTCATTCAAGCTTGCTGGGGCTGCTAGAGGCCCAGGCATCACCAATCGGGGCTGTGCTTTTTCCGCCCGGCAGGTGCAACCACACCTGAAACACCAGAGACAGGATTTCACCAGTGAATTTCTCATGGTGATTCCTCTCTCAAACAAATAATATAATTTCCTAACCCGTGCTCATTCTTACACCGTTTGCATTCCCGAAGAGATGGAATCTTACCGGTGTTGACGGTATCATTAAAAATATGGTGTGAAGATGTTGACTTGTAATGCACCATAACTGAGTAGGCGCGGCAAAACTGCCTTGACTTCCTCAAACAGCGCTTTCTAACTCTAAATCTATTTGGTGTGATGTCAGTGCGCTCACCGTGAGACAGCAGCAGGCTTTGGTGAACAGTCTGTGAAATTTTCGGGATGTGGAAATCCGTGTAAAAGATGAGCAGAGAAAAAGTGGTTCATTTCAGAGTTTGAAATCTGAAAATCTGAAAACAAGCTTGACGAATTTCTACCCTCAACAAGTCTAACTCATTTCAGAGCAGGTGGCAGGTGAAAAGAAATTCTTCCCAATTGTGGCGTCGGGAGTGTCTGAAGATATACTGGGACAAACTTATGTTAACTTTGTAGGTTAAGGGTGTTGGTCGAATATCTTGCTCTCATTACAGAGAAATCAGCGGTGATTTTGAACAAGCTCTCCGATGACTTTCTATGAGTTTTGAGACTTTAATGGTCTGAGGAATTTGTAAAAATTCTATAAATCTCACAACCATGATAGTGAGCATTTTAGGAAAAGCCAGCAAAAAATACCCTACGTTTTGATGTATAATTTATTGAAGTTGAGTGAAAAGTGAGCAAGGGTAACAAAAGTTGTTCGGACATGAAGAGACTGCAAAACCTTCGGTGGCACACTGGAAGCCAAGTGCATAGCAACCATAACAACATGTGTTTTATTGAAAAATCACAATTTTTGCAACTCAAAACTTTAAGAGGCATAAAAGTAAAAGCGATTGAAAAGATTTGAAAAACTGATTTGTTCTGAATAGCCCAATAATTTGAACATTTTAAAGTTTGAGATGGTTCTCTGCGTTGAAGAGCAGGAAAAAGCCAGTTAAGTTTCAAAAAAACAAACTTGGTACAGCAATTCTTGAGGAAGTTTCATTCATTTCAATGGGACAAATTAAGGAAAAAGCGTATATATTTTAAAAGAGTATGACAGCAAAAATACCAAAAGTCATAAGCACATTAGCAGAAATAGCAGAATAGTTTAAGAGACGAGCGGTGTCGACTGAAAAAATTGTGGAAGTGAAAAGTGCTTAAAGAGATTAAAAATTAGCGACTAGAATAACAGAAAAATTTGCATTTCCTCTTGAAAATGCTGTATTGAATGCCTTAGCCTTCGAAGCTGTCTGCTGAAAAACTGAAAAAGATGAAAAGGATTGCGAAGTTGTTGTTGGAGGGCGGACAATTCTGCTGAAATGGCAGAAGCGCTACGAGGCCGTGCTGATAACAGGTGTGAAAAGAGCTGGTTTTGCAGAAAAAGAGGTGGATCCACAGAATTTCTTGAAAGAGCAAAAGAAACTGTGAAGGATGAATGTTGAATTTCTGCTGAAAAAGTTTTCGAAAACAGCCAAAAAAGCTGGAATTTGTTGCTGAAAAGTTGAAAAAAATGAAAATTTTGCTGAAAAGGAGTTGAAGAAGCTGAAATATACCAAATCAAAGTGTTGTTGCCAAAACATAGTGTTTCTGCCATATTGGTACTACTACATTACAACATGAATACGGGATTAAGGCAGAAAGAAACGGCAACAAAATTCCTCCACTACAAACCAGTCTGATACCACTTTGCGGTCACGTTTACTGAGCACTACCAAAGGGCGCCTGGGGGGGCACTCCAACTTCTGAGATGACCCTATGTTACACTGATGCGCAGTGACGGTCAAGCCTCCTTGGGTGGCAGAAATACTGTGATTTAGTAGTAATACTATAACCTCTTCAGATATGCTACGGTGTTGCAGACATAGTGTGTTTTGCACTACTCATTTGGTGAGAAAAAAAATAACAATATAAATTACAGGTCTGTGATAGTGTATAATTTGTAGTGAAAAAAAATGTTGACCAAGGTGGGATGAACCCATGACCTTTTGACTGCAGAACGTCCGTCATTACTGATTGCGCCACCTGGCAAGGGGCAGGCTGAAAAACAAAGAGATCAGCAATCAGAAATAGTCATGGCACCTGGGAGGCTATCAGCATCGGCAGTTGCTGGCTCAAGCGGCAGGGTATCTGCTAAAAAGAGGTGTTAATGAAACGGCGTTTGATGGAGATGGCTTTTATGTGTGAGGGTACACTGAAGGGTGTCCGCAACGAAGTGCATGCAGAGGTAAGGGGATGATAACAACTGTCTGAGTGGGACTTGAACCTCTGCTACCGGGTCTCCTGGTAGCTTCTCAACCCTCTGAGCCAAATGAGGTCTAATTTCAAGGGAGGCGGGGTGCCTAAAAACACAGAGACAGGCAGTCAGAATTAGATCGTGATTGAGGCGTGCTTGTGATTTTTAGACACAGGCGAGTGGTGTAACTCAAAAAGCAGGTGAGGATAGAAGCACAATTCTTGTACTGGGTAATCAGCAGACTTAGCACAGACTTTTGACTGCGATTTTCATGGCTCTTTGTGCCTCCGTCGCGGGAGGTATGGCGAGAGAGAAGAAAGCGGCTTCATTTTTAAGGTTGGAAAAACAAAGCGTGGTATGGCTCCAACAGTAGATGATTGGTAAAACTGCTCCAACCGTGACTGGCAGCACTGTCTGAATGAATTGAGACAACTTCTCTGTCTTAACTTTAACTTTATTAAGTATTATGGCACCCTTTCAGTCTTTAAAAATAAACTTTTACAGGAAAAGCGAGCTTGTATTCCACCCAAGCTGGTGGGGCTTTTTATTAAACGCGCGTTCTACAATGTTAACTAAAGGATTAATAACAGCATAACAGAACTCACTGATGAATTTTCCATTCTTCCTTCACATAAAACAATAACTGTCGGTGACTTTGTTGCCATAGTATAAACACAACATTCAAGACAACAGTTAAAAGTAACGTAACCATAAACAATGAAACAAGGCATCTAAACAGCAACACATGTCCCAAGGCATGATGGAAGAGGACTGTTCCCAACACGCCACATTATTTATGATTTATGGTTGGCTGGGACTTGGTATATTGATTTACATGAAATATACTTTGATTTAACAGAAAAACTATAATCAACAAAGCACCTCGACATAACGAAAATTCTATGAGCAGGGTACTAGGATTTGCCTAACGCTATGGTTGTCTCAAAACAACATTTTGCAGTTATATTAATAGTTTGGCAAAAATACTGTTAACGGGCAAATACCAAAATTGGCAGAAATACCTTGAGCAGTAATAATATAGCGATAACGAAATACAAATATTTTGTTGAAATACTACGATACTATGAAAAACTAAAAACGTTGATGAAAAGGTTGCAAGGTTGTGGTGGTGAAAAAAATGCTTACTGAGCAGGTTCGAACCGGCCCCTCCTGGTGGCTATTCGTTTCCTGAGCCAAGTCCTAACACAAAAAGAAGAGGTGGAGAGGCGGACAGATGCTGAAATGAGCAGAAACTGCTGGTGTGCTGATAAGGGTCAAGGCTGGTTTGCGAAGGAATTGAATCGGCAGGGGTACTGCAGAAAAGAGGTGAAAGCAGAAACTTGGCGGCTGTAAAGATGATCAGCAGAGTTTCTGCTGAAAAGTTTTCTGAAAACAAAAAAGCTGGAATTTGTGCTGAAAGGTTGAAAAAATGAAAATTTTGCTGAAAAGTTGAAAAGCTAAAGTATACCAAATCAAAGTATTTGTGCCAAAAACATGAATGTTTCTGCCATATTATTAATTTCTACATTGTATGAATACGGATTAAGGCGAAAAAGGAAACTGGCAACAAATTCCTCCACACAAACCGGTCTGATACCACTTCTTTGCGGTGTTCTACGTTTACTGAGCACTACCAAAGGGCGCCCTGAGAGGGCACTCCAACACAAGAGATGACCTATGTACACTGATGCGCCCAGTAACCGGTCAACCTCCTTGAATTGGCGAAATACGTGATTTGGTAGTATGCATAACATAACAGATATGCAATGATGTTGCAGACGCATGTTTTGCACTACTCATTTGTAGTGAAAAAAATAACAATATAATTACAGGTCTCTGTGAGATGTTATAAGTGAAATGAAAAAATGTTGACCAAGGTGGGATTGAACCCGACCTTTGAGCTGCAGAAACCGTGTCATTACTGATTAAGCCACCTGGAGGGGGCGGTTGACTAAAAAACTTTCGAGGGCATCAGCAATCGAAATAAAAAGGAATTTCTGTTGAAAAACATCTGAAAAACTGGGTTGTGCTGAAAAAGAGGTTGAAAGCTAAAGTATACCAAATCAAAGTATTTGTTAAACATAGTATTCTGCCATGTTATTATTGTTGTGCCACAAAAGTTACTACATTACAACATGGTCTGGTTAAAGATGAAAGAAACTGACAACAAATTCTCACTACAAACCGGTCTGATACCACTTCTTTGCAGTGTTCCCCGGGTTTACTAAGGCACTACCAAGGCGCCTGAGTACTCAGCACAGGAGTGACCTATGTGCACTGATGCACTTAGTGACAGTCGGCCTCCCTGCCCAGCCATTACGTGTACAGCGATATTACGGTGTGGTCACATAATTTGCAGGAAAAAAACAAGACAAGCCCAAAACAATAAAATAACACAGACTGCCATAGCTGTGCTAACAACTTTATGCAGCAAGGTAACTAAAACCAATATAACCAATAATTTTTTGCGAGAAACACTTTGTAATTTCACTCAAATACTATGAAATAACTTAATATATGATTTGGCAAGAAATATAATGTTTGCCGAAACACAATAATTTCACTCAAATACTATGAAATAGCAGGTAATACTAATGATTTGACGAAATACTTATGTTTGAAACACTGTGTTCCTCAAATATTGTGAAATAACGGTATTACTATAGATTTGGCAGAAATACTATGTTTCGGTACCAAATGCTGTGACAAGCGCAGAAATACTATGACTTAGGTAATACTATAACAAAGGAGTTCTCAAAATACTGTGAAATTGCAGTAATTCTATGGTTGGCAAAATACTTGTGCCGTTACAAATATAATGCTTTGGTACCAAATACTATGTTTTGATTGAGATACTATGGTTGACACGAGTGATGTGATTTGGTACAAATACTATGATTGGCAGAAATACTGTGACTTAGTGGTAATGCATAGCTGTAACAGATATACTATGATTTTGCAGACGGTCTGTGTTTTAACTAACAATGGCAGAAAATACTATGGAGTTGGCACAAGTACTATGATTTAGTACAAACCTCTTGATGGCACAAAATACTGTGTTTCAGTGCAAAATACTACGGAATTTGGCAATAATACTGGTTTAGCACAACTACTGATTTGGGTGTCTTATGATTTAGAAGAAATACGCGACTTCGTTACCAAATACAATGTTTGGTTCAAATAATGATTTGCAAAAAATACTATGATTTGGCTGCAAGTACCATGATTTGGTACAAATACTACGGTTTCACTCAAATACTTATGAAATTGCAGTGATATTTATGATTTTGGAAGATACTATGATTTGAGGTAGAAATACTATGCCTTAGTAGTAATACTATAACATGGCAGATATAATGTGATTTTATGAGACATAATTATGTTTTTTGCACAAATACTACGATTCGTCAAAATACTGTGGAATTGCAGTAATACTATGATTTGAATACTATGATTTGGTGAGGAATACTATGCTTAGTAGTAATGCTATGTATAACAGATATACTATGGGATTTTGCAGAAATTCTATGTTTTTGCACAAATATTACAATTGGCAATACTATGTTTGGTCCAGTAATACTATGATTTGCTATAGAAATACTATGATTTGGCACATATACTATAATCAACAGATATGCATAACATAACAGGGTGCGACTTATTAGTAACACTATAATATAACGAAGTACAACTGGACACAAATAACATGAGTTTGCCCAAAACCATGATTTGACAAAAAATATGATTTGGCACAAATAGTCATATTGCAGAAATACTATGATTGGTTAAATACTATGATTTGGCACAAGTACTTTATGAATAATTACTAAATACTTATGGTGGCGAAATATGATTTGGCGATACTGTGTTTCTTTTCGTATCTTTGACCAAGAAATTTCTGCTAAAGGTGCTATTTCTGCTTTTGGCAAGCTGCTGGCAATTTTGCATAAACACTATGATTTGGGTTATGATTTGGCAGATATGCCTTCAAAGCAAATATACTATAACATATTGAACATTCCTCCACTTAGTAGTAATCTCATAACATAAGTAAATATTATGGTTCTGCCCCAAAACCATGATTTGGCTAAATATAATTTTTCAAAAAATACTATGGAGATGGCCAGAAATACTATGATTGAACAGAAGTACTAAGATGTAGTAAGTACTGATTGCTAAGCTCTATTATGGAGGAGTAATACTTTTAACATGGAGAAATATTGATACTCACACACACATACTGAGGCAAAGTGTACAGGGGCTGGGGGTCTGTGCTGGGCCATATCTAGGTCCTTTAAATTGGCTGCACCTGCTGTAATCCGCTTACACACGAACACAGAAACTATGGGTTTTCTTCAGTGTATTTCTCACATTCAGGATTCCCATGAACAGAAATGGCCATAATTTGCTAACCGTGGGAGATGAAACGGTCATTCTGACACCGTTTTGTTCAGAAGGATGAAGAATCTGGGTCTTCATAATTCAAGATAAATATAAATTGATAAGATATATGACTTGTGTACTGTAACTGGTGAGGCAAAGCAAAACTTCTTGTGACTTGCCCTCAAACAGGTTGCACACAACTCTAAATCTATGTATGAACATCAAATCATTCTTTCACCGTGAAACAGCAGGCTTTGGTGAACTTTTCAGTCATGGAAATTTTTCAGGGTCTCTGTTGAAATCAATCAAAAAAGATAACGGCAGGAGAAAAAGTGCCTCATTTCCAGAGTTTGAAATCTGAAGAAATCTGAAAATGAGGGGATAAATTTCTATCCTCAAAACGTATTCAATTCATGTTAAGCGGTAATAGATTGAGGAAAAAATTCTTGGTGTGAGCATCAGGGATATGCGAGATATATGTTGCACTGGCGTCATGTCTCAACTTTGTTTGGATTGAGGAGATATGGCCAGATTTGAAAATACTCTCATTAGGGGAATTCAAGCGTTGATTTTGAAGAAACTCTCCATTATTGAGTTTCTATGGAGAGTTTGAAACTTTTATGTTACTCTGAGGAGATTTGCAAAGGTCTATAGAGGATCCCACAACAATGATAGTGACATTTTCTGAATGCCAGCAAGAGCCTACGATTTTGATGTGTAATTTGTGGGGTTGAGTACAGAGTGTGAGGCGAGTAACGAAAGTTGTTCGAACATGAAGAGAGAAAATTCGAAAGGACGGAGTGCACACTCTGAGTTGGTACGCATAACAACCATAACAACATGTATTTTCTGAAAAAATCACAATTTTGCAACTGAAAGCAAAGAGGTATATAAAGTAAAAACGTTGAAGATCTGAAAAAGCTGAATCATTTCAGAATAGCTTCAATAGTCTGAGAACATTTTAAAGTTTGAATGGAGTTTCTAGGTGAAAGTAGCAACAAAGTAGTTAAGTTTCAAAAAGCTCTTGGTTGCCAGGTGTGGAAGTTTTCCATTCATTTTCAATGGGACAAAGTAAAGGAAAAAAAGTGTAATATTTTTAAAAAGTGTAATAGTAATAAACACCAAAGATCGCCTTACGCGGTAGCAAAAGAAACGGGGTAATTATAGAGTTTGAACTGAGAAAATCGGCTGACAACTGAGGAAGCAGTTAACGAATGAGCCGACAACGTGTCACAGGGCTGAACAGACGAATAATACTAACCAGAAGAAATTTGCATTTCCTCTGCTGATGCTTTGTGTGGATCTATGCGGCTGAAGCTGTCTTAGCACAGCTGAAAAACTGAAAAAGTTGCAAAAAAAGGATTGTATAGTGAGGTGAAAAAAAAACAAGTTCTGTAAGCAGGATTAGAACCTGGCCCTCCCTGGTCTCAAAGGCGACTACTCATCTCACTGAGCCAAGCCTGTTCTCCTGAAGAGGTGGACAGACTGACCATTCTGCGCTGAGAGTAGCAGAAACTGCTGAGGTGATATGCTGATAAGAGAGTGAAAAGGGATGAAAATTTTGCAGAAGAGATTGAGAATCGACCGAGGGCAATGCGAAGAAATTGAAAGCAGAAAGTTGGCTGAAAAGGAGATGAATCTGACAAGAATTTCTGCTCAAGAGGCAGAGACAACCTGGTTCTTCTGAATTCAGCAGCTGAGATTTATTGATGGTGTGCTGCTTGAAAAGGCTGTTTACTTGTGCGAAGAATTGAATAAGCAAGAATGGTGTTAGCACGAATCTGTGGGGTCCATAAAAAACTGCTAAAATCATACAGCTTTGCGAAGTAATAAATTAGAAAAGCTGATTACAGTTGAAAAAGTATTAACTGTTAACACGTGGATTTATATAAAGGTTGAACCGGACCTTTCAGTCTGCAAACCGGGATGCTACTCATCTCGCGAGCTAAAACACCAGGTCAGCTTGACGGGACAAATCAGTGGCGCCACTCGATGATATGATCAAAAATGAGAGGCGAAAAACGCCGTATTGGGTTTACAAAAATTCAATATCTCAAAAACTGGAGCTAGGATTATGATTCACCAAAAGTCATAACCGGACATTGGTGCAGAAATAGCAGAATTTTCCAGCAGTTTCTCGTCATAATCCGACGATAAAAACTGACTTCATTTTAGGTTAATGCCCGAAAAAGACGATTTCCACCGGAAAGCAACTGGTAAATAATTGTCAGCAATAAAGAATAATTGAAACGAAATATGGTGTGACGGCCACAGGGCATCCACCTGTTGCATTCTGCAGTAACATTAGGATGCTAGCAGCATGAAGCTGTCTGCTGAGTTAAAGCTGAAAAGCTGGTTGCAAAAGTTGTATGGTGGTGAAAAAGAATGTCAGCCCTGAGCAGGTTAGAACCTGCACCTCTGAGTTGCAAGACAATACTCATCTCACTGTTAAATTCACTCTCCTGAGACAGAGCTGGAGGAGCGAGTAAATCTATGGTGAAATAGAGCATAAACTGTCTGAATGCGTGATAAGAGGTGAAATCGGTTGATGTATAATTTGTGCAGTTAGTGGAAATTGAATCAGCAGCAAGAAGCTGCAGAAAGAGGCAAAAAGCGAAACGTTGCAGCACTGACTCAGGGTGAATCGGCAAATTTAACCATGTAACATAATATATTTGCTGAAAAATCACAAGCTGACCTGAAAGCTGGGGAGGCTGAAAATTAAAGCTGTGAAGGAGTTGAAAAACCTGATCATTGAGTTAAGGTTTCTGGTCGTAAAACGGGTTTCTGCTTCAAACAGTTTAAAGTTAAGATTTGTGCTGACAAACAAGGAATGATTTCAAATCCATGACGAGGATTTGAACCTGATCCTTCTGTTCTCCAAGGCAGCTTCTCATCTCACTGAACTAAACGTTCCGACAAACACAAGAGATGGAATGACTTAAAATTTTTGCTAAATGAACAGAGGCACGCTGACGTTTGTGCTGAGGAAGAATTGAACAAGTTTAGAAGTTTGACAGGAGAAAGGGTGAATCAGCAGAATTTCTGCAGATAAGATGGAAGAAAGAATTCTTCTTTGAACTGAGGGTAAATCAGCAGGGGCTGCTGGAAGGCGGGAGTGTGAAGCAATCACATTGGCTGCTCATCTCACACGAACCGGCAGGTTCTTGTCCCACCAAAGAGATATGATGAGAGAGAATTCTTCTGAAAAGATTGCAGAACGAGCTGAAAATGCTGTGTCCAGATACTGTATTGGAAAAACTGTCGGTTCTCAATAACTGAAAAGATGAGATTACAAAAGAGCTGAAAATTCTGATGAAACGGCAGGTGCCTTGAGCAGATTTTGTTGCTGATGGAGGAACTGACAAATGGTAACTCATCAGAAAGGGCAATCACAACCTGTTCGCTGGCTCAAAATTCACCAATCAGAGGTACTGCCTCTGTCTGCTTCATCAGGTGGTGCTTGTGTATGAGCTGTAAAGCATGATGGTTATGAGAATCTGAGGCTGTCCATATTGAAGAAACTCTTTAAAATCATAAAACTTCAGCTGAAAAGAGATGAATCAACAGGCCCTGGTTGTGCTAGAAAAGGGGCAAAGAAGCAGAAAACTTAGCTGAAGAGGTGAGAATGAATCAAGCAGAATTTCTGCTGAAGGGTTGTCTTTTTCTGAACTGCAGCCAAAAGCTGGGTGTGCACGAAGAGTTCTAAAAAAAATGAACATAGTGTTTCTGCCATTTTGATGAATTCTACTATTACAACATGGTCTGGTTAAAGATGAAAAAACTGGCAATAAATTCACCACTACAAACCAGTCGATATCACTTCTTTGCAGTGTTCCACGTTTAGCTGAGCACTGAGTTAAAAGGCTCTGAGGGCACTCCAACACAACAGATGACCCATGTACACTGATGCGCTTAGTAACGGTCAGCCTCCTTAGTTGACGAGAAATGCGTGATTCAAGTGGTAATACTATAACATAACACCAGATACTACCGGGCTCAAGCAACTTCTCATCTCACTGAACTAAACTATTCCTCGGTACAGAGAAAGAGGTGGACAGACGACAATTCTGCTGAAATGAGCAGAAGCTGCTGAAAATTGATGCTGATAAGGAGATGTGAAAAGCTATGAAAAATTTGCAGAAAAGAGGGTGAATCAGCAAATTTCTGCAGAAAAGGGCAAAGGAGCGAAAGCATGCGCTGAAAGAGATGAATCAGCAGGTTTCTGCTGAAAAGAGTTTTTTTCAAAACAGCCCCAAAAATGGAATTTGTGCTGAAAAAGGGGTGAAAAAATGAAAAGCTTTGCTGAAAAAGGGGTGAAGAAGGTAAGTATACCAAATCAAAAGTATTTGTGCTAAAACATAGTGTTTCTGCCATATTGTGGTATTTGTTGCCTAAAAGATTACTACGACCACTTTATGAATACCGGATTAAAGATGAAAGAAACTGACATAAATTCCTCCACTACAAACAGGTCTGATACCACTATTTTGCGGTGTTCACTAAGGCACCACCAAAAAGGCGCCACAAGGGCACTCAAAACAAGAGATGAGGTGAATGAGCAATATACTGCTGAAAGAAAAAGGGCAGAAAGGTTCTGTATGTGAAAAAAACACTGTTGAACCATGTGTTGAAATAAATAAAAGTAATAAATGAAGAACAACCTGGTTCTTCTCAAATTCACCAATCAGAGATACTGCCTCAGTCTGCTTCATGAGGGCTGTGCTTGTTTCTGCTGCATGGATGCTGAGAATCTGAGGTCCCATGTTAAACTGCTAAACTCATGAAACTTTTGCAGGGTAATGATTAGCAATATAAATTACAGGTCTGTGATAGTGTATAAGTGAGTGAAAAAAAAACGTGGACCAAGGTGGGATTGAACCCACGACCTTTGGCCTGAAACTTGCGTGTCATTACTGATTGCGCCACCTGGAAGAGGCGGCGGTCTGAACAGATACCGGGCAGTCAGAAAATGATCGCGGTGTGGCGACCAGCCCGTTTTGAGTTACAAAGATGGGTGTAACTCAAAAACTGGGAGGCTAACAACATAATTCTTGTGCCGAGAATCGGCGGACTTTGATTGTTATTTTGTGCGATTTTCATAGCCTGGATTCTACCTCCGTCCTGTAACCCGAGAAAGCAGGAAGCCACTTCCAGGTTTGAGAAGACTGAGGAAGGACAGATTTTACACCCACTCAAACAAGCGTAATTCATTGCTCAGCAGGTAGATAATTGTAAAACTTCAACACTATTGATTAATCGTAGCAGTCTGAGGCTCTATATTGGCAGCCTCATCTAACTTTGCTTTGTTAAAGAGATATGGCTTGATTTGAAAATGCCTCAGTTACCAATTTCAGCTCTGAATTTCAAACCTCCCCATAGACTTTGAATGGGGAGTAGTGAGACAATGATCACTCGAGCAGGTGAAAAATTAAATCTCTGTAAAGATGGTGACATTGCCTGAAAGCCAGCAATACCCTACGTTTTGATGTATAATTTGTGGGGTTGTGAGGTGCAAGATGAAGCGGTAACCAGAAGTTGTTTAGACATGAGAGAAAAATTCAAAACGGGACCAGCACTCACTCGACAATTGCATAGCAACCATAACAACATGTATTTTCTACAATCACAATTTTGCGACACCTGCAAACTTAAAGAGAGACATAAAGATTAAGCGATTGAAGATACCAGCTGAATCAGACGAATATTGTCATACGAGAACATTTTAAAGTTTGAATGGGTTTCTGGGTGACCTTGACAAAATAGTTAGTTTCAAGACAAGCAAGGATTTTAACGGGGTAGTAGTCCATTCATTTCAATGGGACAATTAAAGGAGAAAAAAGGGTGTAATATTTTAAAGAAGTATAACAGTAATAAACACCAAAAGTCCTGTATCATTAACGAAAAGAACGAAACAGTATAGAGTTTGAACTGAAAAATAGGCTGAAAACTGAGAAAGGCGGTTAAGTGCTTAAAGAGATTAATGCGAGGAAGCAACTAGAGACAATAAAGAATGAAACAGGAACTCCAATGGTGTGGGCATCCCGTAAAATGGACCAAGAATAAGGAAAGCAGGGAACTCAATGAATTGTTGGATGCATAAAGCATCCACACAATATAAAGAAGAAGAAAGCAAGGATGTAATGGTGTTGGAAACCCTTTTGAGACATCACACAACTAAATACAGGCTCCTCTTGAAAATGCGGTGTGGATGCTGGGCAGCTGAAGCAATCGCTGAAGCAACGGCTGTGAAAAGTTGCAGGTGGCCGCTTTGCAGAGAAGCAAGGAGCAGTTGCTAAAAATGTGGTAACAACAGAACTGCAATATCTTGGGAAACATAATAGCAGCGAAATACAATAACATGTGAGAACTTAGCTGAAATATTGTAACTTACCAGAAACAGATAACTTCCCAAAAATACAAAAATTGGATAATTGTAAGACTGAAAAGAATATATTTAATGAAACATTCTTAAACGATACAAATACTACTCTATAGCAGAAATGATATGTTAGAAGAAAATATAATAGTAGAGGAAATATGATTTAGCAGAAATCTACAATATAGCTCAGTACAATGATTTAGAATGAATACTATGATTGAGCAGAATAGTGACAACAAGTGAAAATGGAAGGTGAAATGACCAAGCTGAATAAAGGAACATGGTTAAGTTTGCTCAAAACTAATTTTTGTTCACCACAATGAAAAATAAAAATAAAATACATTTGAAGCCTGAAATAAGAACAACCAACAGATACACACAAAATTAAATATGGATACTAAATCACCAAATACACAGAAAATCAAATATGGATACACAAATGTTACAGAGAACACACACACACAGGGTCTATGCCGATCAACCAGTCTCAGATATATTGTGTTTTAATCCAGCAATGAGATCTGCCCTAAAGGGCTTTGTGTTCTCTCTCTCTCTCTCTCTCTCTCTCTCTCAAACACACACACACACACACACACACACACTCGAGAGCTCACACCTGCAGCAGCGCACACACACACACATAGCATCAACAAGTGAACAGGGGCTGTTAACAGCATGTTTCTGGGTCAGTCAGATTCTCAGTGAATCACCAATCAGAGGAACTGTTAGCTTTCCTGCCAAAAAACTGGTTACCAAGTGCAGGCTTTACAACACAGAGAGACAGGATTTTTTGCAGTCTGTTTCTCATGGTGAGGACTCCCCTCAAACAAACAACCATAATTCCTAACCGTGAGGGCTAAGCAGTCATTCTTAGACCAGTTGTGTTCAGAAAGAACAATAAGGAATCTTGAAATGTTGACCATTTAAAATAAAAAATATGAAATATCATAGATATATATGTGACATAGATGATTGATTTAGAAGCCATGATTGCCCCAATAATACCAAATTTGAATGTGCAAAAGACTAAGATATGATTGGCTGACTGGGAAGCCATGAAGGGCAACAATATGCAAATTTGAATGTGCAAGCCCTGGGATATGATTGGTTGTCTTAGAAACCATAAAAAGCAGTAAAACACTGACTGCTATGATTTGATGCAGAAAAACTTATAATTAATCAAAAAATACTTATATTTGGCAGAAATACTACACACAACGAAACACTATATTTAACCTGAAAGTCTGATGAAATGAAATAGTATGATTTAGCAAGTAACATTGCTAAATACTGAGAAAGCAGCAGAAATGCTATGACTTAACACAATAGTAATAACCTAAATAGAAAAATTGGAAAAGCAAAATGGACGGCTGAGAAAAATCTGAACATGCAAGGGTTCCCTCAAATGTAATTGTTAAATGAAAGAAAAAAACCAGCAAAAAAAGAATATAGCAGTCACACAACCACAAATATGGACACATGTGGTGGCTACGCATGCTGGACAGACACACACAGGGTTAAATTGGTCAACCAGTCTAAATATATTGATTTAAATCACACACACACACACACACACACACACACACACAAGATCCAATTCAGTCAACCGGTCTAAATATGTTGAATTTGAGATCTTACAATGGATCGTCCCATAAAAGGAAGCTTTCTCTCTCTCTCTCTCTCTCTCTGTCACACACACACACACACACACACACACACACAAGATCAGTTCGATCCAGCCAGTCTAAATATATTGATTTAAACCATGCGATGAAGATGCTCCCGCAAAACTCTCTAAGCCCTCTCTTTCTCTCTCTGTCTCACACACACACACACACACACACACACACACACACACACACACACACACACACACACACAGGAGGGCAACTTTCTAGGTCCGGTCAAGCAGCCTGGGAGCTGCTAAATTTGAATCCACCAATCAGAGGGCTGTGTACTTTCCCGCCAAAAGCAGAACAACCGTTTTTTACACAACACAGAGAGAAACAGGTTTCTGCAATGTGTTCTCATGATGATTCCTCTCAAGCAAATGGCATAATTTCCTAACGTGAGAACTAGAAACGGTCATTCTTACACCGTTTTGTTCGAAGAGATGGTGAAATCTCGGAATGTTGACAATTTATCATTAAAATAATTATTAAAGATATTTGACTTGTAATGCACCATAACTGGTGGCGGCTTAAAAAACTGCCTTGACTTGCCCTCAAACAAAGCTTTGTAACTCAAAAATCTGTTGGTGTCGATATCATTCTTTCACCGTGAAGACAACGACTTTTGGTGAACAGTCATGAGCCACTGGATGCTCTGTGAAATCGAAAAAGATATGACAAGAGAGAAAAAGGATTGTTCATTCCAGAGTTTGAAATCTGAAGAAATCTGTTGAAGACCCAATTTCCTACCCTCAAACAAGTCTAACTTTCATTTCAGAGCGATTAATAGGTGAAAAAAAAAAAATTGGTGTGGCGTCGGGGTGTCTACGAATATACGAGGGACAACCTCATGTTTTAACCCAGCTTGGATTGGGAGGTGTAACCCGATTAGAATACCTCTCATTACAGAAATCAGCGGTGATTTTGAACAAACTCTCCATTGACTTTCTGTGGAGAGTTTCAGGCTTTTGTGTTGGTCTGAGGAGATTGCCAAGTATATATATCCTAACAATGATGGTGACATTTTCTGAAAGCCAACATAAAAAATACCTACGTTTGCGATGTATAATTTATTATTGGGTTGAGTGAAAAATTGTGGCGGTAGCAAGTTGTTAGGACATGAAGAGAAGATTGAAAAAAGGAAGAGTGGCTCACCAAGAACCAACTGCATAGCAACCATATTTCTTGTATGTATTTTTCTGAAAATCCGAAAAATGAATCTCAGGAACTTAAGGGATAGATAGTAATTGGCACAGATATGAAAAAGCTAGATCCAGACGGGAATAGCCCAATAATTTGTGAACATTTTAAAAATTTTAAATGGTTGTTCTGGGTGAAAGTATGAGGAAATGGTTAAGTTTCAAAAAACAAACAAGTTTTAACTTGAAATTTTGAAGTTTTCCATTCATTTCAATGGGACAAATTGCATAAAAGCAATATTTTAAAAAGTATAACAGCAAAAAAGCCAAGATCTTTGCCCAACGAAATAACAGAATAGTTTAAGAAATTTGAGCGATTGAAAATAGCACAAAAATTGAGAAGTGGTTAAACAGCAAAAAAAAGCGATGCGAGGAAGCAACTTGAAGAATAACTAGAAAAAATTTGCATTTCCTGCGAAAAAATGCAGTGTGGATGCTGTGTGCTGAAGCTTGTCTGCTGAAACAGCGAAAAACTGAAAAGTTGCAGAGGTAGCAAAAAACTTTGCAAAACAAGACTTTCTTAAAATATTGATAACAACAGAACTACCAATATCTTCAGAAACATAATATGACAGAAATACAATAGCAACGAGAACTTAGCAGAAATGTTGTAACACTGAAACACGATATTTCTCAAAAATACAAGAATTGGGAGAAATAGTGTAAGATAACAGAAGGGGTATGTTAGCCAAACATTCTTAAACATTACAAAATACTATGATTTAGAAAACAATTACAACATGGCAGAAATGCTATGGTTTACTGGAGAACGCATACTATGAATATTGATTTCTTCAAGGCCATATGTTTTTAGCAAAAAATACTCCAGTTTGAAATATTATAATATAGCAGAAACACTATTCTATGCTTAATGCTATGTTGAAAAGAAAAATATAATAAGGCAGAAATAACATGATTTGGCTGAAATCACCTGTGCCAACAACAACAATGATTTAGAACGAATAATATGATTGAGCAGAATAGTAATAACTTAAGTGAAAAATATTGAAGGTAAATGATAGCTGAATAAAGGAACTGGTTAAGGATTCATCCAAAATTTTTGTTCACCTGTGTGAAAAAATAAAATAAAGATTCATTTGAAAAAAAAAAAAAATAAGAAAAGCCAACAGATACACACAAAATCAAATAATGGAT
The DNA here is from genome assembly GCF_013358895.1 of Oreochromis aureus. NCBI lineage: Eukaryota > Metazoa > Chordata > Actinopteri > Cichliformes > Cichlidae > Oreochromis > Oreochromis aureus. Next base: position 28,731,731 of record NC_052949.1, on the reverse strand, counting down.
ACACAAATCACCAAATACACAAAATCAAATGTGGATACACAAATGTTGCAATTGAGAGACACACAAACAGAGGATTATGCTAAGTCAACCAGTCTGAATATGGTATTTTTATCCACCAATGAGATGCTACCGCTCAAAAAGGTCTTTGATGTCTTGCTTTCTCTTTCTCTGTCTCTCTCTCTCTCTCTCACACACACACACACACACACACACACACACACACACACACACACACACACACACACACACACACACACACACACACACGGCACATACACACACACACACACGGCAGTAAGTGAACAGGGCTGTTAACAGCATGTTTCCTGGGTCAGTCAAAACGGCTGTTGAGCTTCTCAATTTGAATCCACCAATCAGAGAGGTTGTGCTGCTTTTCCGCCAAAACTGGTGCACCAAGTGCGGGCTTTACACATGCACCACAGAGAGAGACAGGATTTTGCAGTCTATTTCTCATAGTGGAGGACTCCCCTCAAACAAACGGCCATAAATTCCTAACCGTCAGAGGCTAAAACAGTCATTCTGAGACACGCTTTTGTTCAGAAGACATGGGGACATCTTGAAATGTTGACCATTTAAAACACAAATATGAAATATTGGAGATATATGACATAGATGATTGGTGGGCTTAGAAGCCACGGTCCCAATATGCAAATGGGCCCCATGTGCCAGGGACTCGAATATGATTGGCTGGCTGAGAGCCATGAAGGCAACAATATGCAACTTAAATGTGCCAGGACCCAGATATGATTGGCTGGCTGGAAGCCATGAAGGTCCCCAATAATGGCAAATTGAATGTGCCGGGACTCAGATATGATTGGCTGGCTGGGAGAAGTATGAATGCCCTAATATGCAACTTAGATATGTGCCGAGGCTCAGATATGATTGGCTGGCTGGGAGGCTTAGTCTCCAGGTCCTGACAGGGTGGTGGCCAGACTGTGCAGGTCCTTACAGAGGACTGACTCCCCTGAGGACCTGGCAGAAATATATAGAAACTTACAATGATTACCCAGAAATACTGCATTTAGTAGAAATACTATGTTTTAGCACAAATACTGTAATTAAGCAGAAATATTATATTAAGTACACAACCCTATAAAACACCAGAAATAGTATGATTTAGCAGAAATGCTGTATTTAGCACAACACTGAAAAGCAGCACACACAAATGCTAAGGAGCTTAGCACAATAGTAATAACTTAAATAGAAAAATTGGAAAAGCAGAATGGACAGCTGAAAAAAGTCCCAGCAAGCACAGAGAGAGACACACAGGATCAAAGTCGGTCAGCTTGGTCTAAATATGATTGAATTAAATCATACAATAAGATTCATAAAACTCCCATACGCTCTACCCTCTCTCTCCCTCTGTCTCACGCGCACACACACTCACACACACACACACACACACACACACACACAGGGAGAGTAGAAACCAAGTTTCTGGGTCAGTCAAGCAGCCTGGGAGCACGGTAAATTTGAATCCACCAATCAGAGAGGCTGTGCACTTTTTCCCTACTAAAAAACTGGTTGCACCCTAAGTTCGAGGCAACTTTACACATGCCTTTCAGAGAGACAGGATTTTGCATGTCTATTTCTCATGAGTGAGAATTCCTCAAACAAACAGCCATAAATTTTTAACTGTAGGGACTAAAACAGTCATTCTTGAGACCATTTTATTCCGAAAGACATGGGGAATCTTGAAATGCTGACCATTTAAAATAAAAATATGAAATATTAGAGGAGTATATGACACAGATGATTGGTGGGCTTAGAAGGTCATGGAATAGGGTCCCAATAATACCATTAAATATTGCCAGGACTCCGAATATGATTGGCTAGCTGTCATGAAGAGCAACAATGTGCTGAAATTTAAGTAATGATAGCAGGACTTCGGGCTATGATTGACTGGCTGGGAAGCCATGAAGGTCCCCAATAATGCAGAGGCCCAGATGTGCCAGGACTCAGATGGCGAGTTGGCTGGCTGGGAGGCAGTGCACGACTGATATGTCCAATTTGAAAAATTACAGTCCTCACAGAGGATTGGCTTCCTGAGGGGAGCTGGCAGATATTATACAAAATACTATCGCGGATTACCCAGAAATACCGCGCTTAGTTGAAATACCATGTTTTAGCACAAATACTATAATCAGCGCAAAATGTTACATTAGTACAAATCCTATAAAATGAAGAAGATAGTATGATTTAGCTTTAAATGCTGTATTTAACACAAATCTTTATAAAATAGCTTGAAATAGTATGATTTAGCACAAATGCTGGGTATGTTAGCACAACATACTGAAAAGCAGCACTTTCGTACTGTGACTTAGCATAATAGTAATAACTTAAATAGAAAAATTGGAAGAAAGCAAAATGGACGGCTGCGAAAAGGATCCCACAAGCACAGAGAGACACATACACAGGATCAGGGTCCCGGATGCAACCGGATCTAAATATATTGAATTTAAATCATACAACAAGATGCTCCCATAAAAACTCTCTCTAAACGCCTCCCTCTCTCTCTGTCCCTCTCACACACGCACACACACACACACACACACACACACACACACACACACACACACACACACAGGAGAGAAATCAGGTTTCGAGGTCAGTCAAGCAGCCTGGGAGCTTGCTAAATTTGAATCCACCAATCAGAGAGGCTGTGTGCTTTTTCCGCGCTCAAAACTGGTGCATTAAGCTCGGGCCTTTACACATGCAGCACTGAGAGACAGGATTTTTGCGGTCTATTTCTCATAAGTGAGAATTCCCCTCAAACAAAATTGCCGGCAAATTTCTAAATCAGAGGGGGCTAAAACAATCATTCTTAGGACCATTTTGTTATTCTAGAAGACATGGAATCCTGAATGTTGACCATTTAAAAATAAAAATATGAACATAGATGACATACGACATAGATGATGGGTGGGCCCAGGAAGCCATGAAGGATCCCATTATGCAGGGTGATATGTGCCAGAACTCAGATATGATTGAAGCTGGCTGGAAAGTCATGAAGGCAACAATATGCAAATTTAAATATTGCCAGGACTCCAGATATGATGATTATTGGCTGGCTGGGGAAGCCATGAGAGGGATCCCCAATATGCAGGGCCCCAGAATGTGCCGGGACTCAGATGTGATTGGCTGGCTGGGAGGCTTGTGCATGACTTGATATGTCAATTTGAAAAGTACGGTCCTCACAGAGGATTGGCTTTCCCTGCGAGCTGGCAGGAACCACATACAAATACCATGGATTACCCAGAAATACTGCGTTTGGTAGAAATACTTATGTTTTAGCACCAAATACTTATAATTAAGCCAAAGAAATATTATATTAAGTGCAAATCCTATAAAATAGCAGCAGAAATAGTATGGATTTAGCACAAATGCTGTATTTAGCACAAAACCTTGTGAAATAGCGAGAAATAGTATGATTGAGCACAAATGCTGTGTTAGCACAAATGCTGAACGCAGCAGAAATGCTGTGACTTAGCACAATAGTAGTAATAACTTAAATGAGAAAATTGGAAAAGCAAAATGGACAGCGAAAAATACTGAACATGCAAAGTGGTCCCCTCAATGTACTGTGAAATGAAAAGAGAAAATCAGGAAAAAGTATAACACGGTCACACAATCCTATGGACACATATGGAAACACACATGCACAGAGAGACATGACACACACAGGAGCCAATTCAGTCAAGCAGTGCTAAATATATTGAATTTGAATCTTACAATGAGATCATCCCATAAAAAGGCTTTCTCTCTCTCTCCCTCTCTCTCTGTCACACACATACACACACACATACACACACAAGATCCAATTCAGTCCAACCAGTCTAAATATGTTAATTTAAATCTTACAATGAGATCATCCCATAAAAAAACCTTTCGTCTCTGTCTCTCTCTCTCTCTCTCTCTCTCTGTCACACACACACACACACAATAATAACAAGACCAATTCAGTCAACCGGTCTAACATATATTGATTCCAATCTTACATAATGAGATTATCCCATAAAAAGGGCTCTCTCTCAAGCCCTCTCTCTCTCTACTCTCTCTCTGTCACACTGACACAACACACACATACACACACACACACACACACACAGGAGAGAGGAAATGGGTTCCCCTAGCTCAATGAAGCAGCCTGGGAGCTGCTGAATTTGAATCCAACCAATGAGAGAGCCTGTGCAATTTTTTCCATAAAACAGGTGCACGCAGTACAGAGACAGGACCGGTTTGCAAACTATTTTCATAATGACGGATCACTCAAACAAGTGACCATAATTTCCTAACCGTAGAGGCTAGAACGGGTCATTCTTACAACCGTTTTGTTCAGAAGAGATGGGGGAATCTTATACTGTTGACAATTTTATCATTAAAATATAATTATTAAAAGATATTTGACTTCTAATGCACCATAACTAAGTGAAGAGCAAGTTGAAAACTGCCTTGACTCTGCCCCTCAAAACAACATTTCTAACTCTAAATCTATTTGAGTATCAATATCATTCTTTTCACCGTGATAAGAGACAGCAGGCTTTTGGTGAACAGTCATGGAAATTTTCAGGTCTCTTTGTGGAAATCCATGAAAAAGATATGACGAAGAAGAAAAAGTGGTTCATTTCCACAGTTTGAAATTCGAAGAAGGCTGAGCTAAGGACGAATTTCCTACCATCAAAACAAACCCAATTCATGGCCAAATAATGGTAATAGATGAGAAAAAATTCTTGAATTGTGAGCGTCAGAGGTGTCTGAAGATATATTGAGACGACGCAACATGTGTGAATTTCGCTTCGTTAGAGGGGCGGCGATTCAATGCCTCTCATTACAGAAATCAAGCGATGATTTTTGAACAAACTCTCCATTGACTTTCTATGGAGAGTTTTAAGACTTTAATGTTGGTCTGAGGAGATTTGGAAAAATTCTATAAAACCCACAACAATGATAGTGACATTTTCTGAAAGCCAGCAAAAATACCCACGTTTTGATGTATAATTTGTAAAGTTGAGGGAAATTGACCTAGTAACAAAAAGTTGTTCGGACATGAAGTGAAAAGTGCAAAAGGTATAGTGGCTCACTTAGAACCAACTGCATAGCAACCGCCAACTAACAGCATGTATTTTTGTTGAAAAAATCACAAAAATGAGAAACTCAAAACTTAAAGAGGGACAATATGTAATGGTAACAGATATGAAAAAGCTGAATCATTCATGAATACGCCCAATAATTCATATGAACATTTTAAGAATTTGAATGGTTGTTCTAGGCTAGCGTATGAGAAGGTGGTAAAGTTTCTCAAAACAAGCAAGTTTTAGCAGAATTATTGAAGTTTCCATTCATTTCAATGGGACAGGAGTAAAAAGGCAGTGCTTTAATATTTTGAGCATATGTGAAAAATACCAAAAGTCATTGCCGGAAAAAGAGCAAAAATATAGCAGAATAGTTGAAAAATTTGAGCGATTGAAAATCATTTGAAAAGTGCGAAGTAGTTCTGATAACGTGCGGAGAAACGCATCGGAAGACAACCAGAAGAATGTCTAGAAAATTTCCTAAGTAAATGCAGTAATGGATGCTGTAATGCTGAAGAGCTGTTCGCTGAAACTGAAGCAGAAAAAGCTGAAAAGATTGCAAGAATTTGTAAAATCTTTATAGAAGCAAAGGAACTTTTAACACAAAAATGGTCAACTTAGCGGAACTGCAATATCTTAGGGGAAACATAATGCTTGAGCGAAATAATTAGCAAAGCAGAACTTAACGAAATGTTATGACTTACCATTTAGATAACTTCTCAAAATACAAGAATTTGGGAGAAATAGTATAAGATAACAGAAAGAATATATTTAACTAAACGTTCTTAAACGTGCAAGAAATACTATGATTTAGAGAAAAACAGTACAACATAGCAGAAATGCTGCGATTTACCAGAGACACTGTGATTTTACTATTGAAGTTACGACATGAAATACTACTGTTTTTAGCGACAATACTGTGGTGAGCAGGAAATACTATCATTCGACAGAAATACTTATGTTTCTAAAGCAGAAATACTCTGGTTTAACACAAATATTATAACATAGCAGATATACAATTATAGCAGCAAATGCTATATTTAGAAAGAAAATATAATATAGTAGAAATACTATGGTTAGCAGAAATACTGTAATCAACACATATACTGTAACATGACAGAAATTCTCCACTTGGTAGTAATACTATAAATAAAACAAATGTTTATGATTTGGCACAAAACCATAATTTGGCAGCGAAAATACTATGGATTGCTTGCAGAGTACTAAGATATTGGTAAAGATACTTTGATTTAACAGAGAGAAATACATTACATGGAGGAGTAATACTTACAAAATGGGAGAAATATTGATACACACACACATACACCTGAAACCTAGATGAACAGTATTTGTGCCATGGGTAAGAAGAATCTGAGGTCCATATTAGAAAAGCTGCTAAAAAATCATAAAGGTTTGCAGAGGTGGCAATAAATGATGAATAATGTAATTAGTGGTCTGTGTGTGTGTGTGTATTAATTTGTGGGGAAAAAACATGTTGCCCAAGGTGAAATTGAGTCCACGACCTTTGGGTTAGCAGACCTGTGCTGGCTACCAACTGCGCCACTGGGAAAGAGAAGCGAGCGCCTGGAAAACAGGGTGATGAGCAGTCAGGGTAGATTATGCGAGTGGTAATTGCTGTTTTTGGAGTTACAAAACGTGCGTAACTCAAAACTAGGTGGACTAGAAGCATAATTCTTATTACTGAATTGAATCAACGGATTCTTTCGTGGTACTTTGACTGTGATTTGCATTGCTTTCTTTGTACATCTGTCGCTGAGATATGGACGAGAGAAGAAAGGGCAGACCTCAGATATGATTGGCTGACTGGGAAGCCGGTGCAGGCAGCCTGATATGTAAATTACATAATGTATCGGTCCTAACAGAGGGATTAGCTGCCTGGGGACACAAGCAAAGAAGCTGCTATACAAATGGTAGCATTAAGCATAAATACTTACATTTAGTAGAAATACTATGTTTTAGCACAAATGCTCATAAAATGTGAAATACTATAATGTATTTGCAAGCTTATATTTGTGAAACTGCCATATTTAGTACAAATCTTGTGAAATAACGAGAAATAGTATGATTTAGCAGAAATGCTGTATTTGGCACAAATCTTATAAAACAAGAAATAGTATGATTTAGCAGAAATGCTGTATTTAGCACAAATACTGAAAAGCAAGCAGCAAATTTTAAGGACTTAGCACAATAGTAATAACTTAAATAGAAAAATTGGAAAAGCAATAAAATGGACAGCTGCAAAAAGGTCCCACAAGCACAGAGAGATACACACAGGATCAAATTCAGTCCAACCAGTCTAAATATGTTGAATTTAGAAATCATGCAATAAGATGCTCCCCATAAAAACTAAGCCCTCTCTCTCTCTCTCTCTGTCACACACACACACACACACACACACACACACACAAACACAGGAGAGAGGTCAGGTCAAGTCATCGGTCAAAAACAGGGAGCTGCTAAATTTGAATCCACCAATCAGAGAGGCTGTGTACTTTTTCCCCGCCAAAACAGGTGCAGCCGCTTTTACACACACAGAGCACAGAGACAGGATTTCCTGCAGTGAATTTCTCATAGTGAGATTCCTCTCAAATAAATGGCCATAATTTCTTAACTCAGAGGGGCTAGAACAGTCATTCTTACACCGTTTTGTTCAGAAGAGATGGGGAATCTTACAGTGTTGACAATTTATCATTAAAATATGAATTATTAAAGATATTTGACTTGTAATGCACCATAACTGAGTAGAGGCAAGCGAAACTGCCTTGACTTGCCCTCAAACAACGCTTTTCTAACTCTAAATCTATTTGAGTATCGATATCATTCTTTTCACCGAAGAGACAGCAGGCTTTGGTGAACAGTCATGGAAATTTTCAGGTCTCTGTGGAAATCCATCAAAAAGATATGACGAGAGAAAAAAGTGTTTCATTTCAGAGGTTGAAATCTGAAGAAATCTGAGTTGAAGGACTTAATTTCCTACCCTCAAACAAGTCTAACTCATTTTCAGAACGGTAATAGGTGAGAAAAAATTTTGAATTGTGAGCGTCAGGGTGTCTGAAGATATACTGGGACAAGCCTCATGTCTAACTTCGCTTCGTTAAGGAGATATGACGATTCGAATATGCCTCTCATTACAGAAATCAGCGATGATTTTGGAACAAGCTCTCCATTGACTTTCTATGGAGAGTTTTAGACTTTGTGTTGGTCTGAGGGAGATTTGCCAAAATTCTATAAATCTCACAACAATGATGGTGACATTTTCTGAAAGCCAGCAAAAATACCTACGTTTTGATGTATAATTTAGGAAGTTGAGTGAAAATTGAGCAAGTAAAGAAGTTGTTCTGGACATGAAGAGAAGATCATGTAAACCACACAGTGGCTCACTTAGAACCAACTGCATAGCAACCATAATAACGCATGTATTTTGTGAAAATCACAAAGATGAAACTCAAAACTTGAAGAGGGATAAGATGAAAACGGTAACAGATATGAAAAAGCTGAATCATTAATGAATAGCCCAATAATTTGTGAACATTTTAAAGTTTGAATGGTTGTTCACGTGAAAGTAGGAAAAAGTAGTTAAGTTTCAAAAACAGGCAAGTTTTAGCAGAATTGTGGAAGTTTCCCATTCATTTCAATGGGACAAATTAAAGGAAAAAGCTTAATATTTTAAAAGTATAATAGCAGAAAATACCAAAAGATATAGCCATCATTAGCAGAAATAGCAGAATAGTTTAAAATTTGAACGGTGAAAATCGGCTGAAAATTGTGGAAGTAGATCCACGGCTAAAAACGTGACGGAAGCAACTTGAAGAATAACTAGAAAATTTGCATTTCCTCTTTGAAAAATGCTGTGTGGATGCCTTTAACGCTGAAGCTGTCTGCTGAAAAGCTGAAAAAGCTGAAAAGTTGCAAAAAAGTTGTATGGTGGTGAAAAAACATGTCACCCTGAGCAGGATTCAAAACCTCGCCTCCTGGTCTCAAGGCAGCGACTCATCTCACTGAGCTAAACTCATTCTCTCAAAAAAGTGGAGGAGAGACCCACTAATTCAGCTAAAATGAGAGGAAGCTGCTGAGAATTGTGCTGAGAAGAGGTGAAAAGGCTGAAAATTTTGCAGAAAAAGAGGTAAATCATCAGAATTTCTGCAGAAAAGAGGCAGAACAAAAGAGAAAACTGAAAACAGGTTTTTGCCCTGAGCAGGATTCAATCTGGCCTCCTGGGCTCAAGGCGGCTATTCATCTCACTGACCCAAACTCACCTCACAAGGAAAGAGATGGAGAGACTGACAATTATGGTGTAATGAGCAGAAACTGCTGAGAATTATGCTGAGAAGAGGTGAAAAGGCTTAAAATTTTGCAGAAAAGAGGTAAATCAGCAGAATTTCTGCAGAAAAGAGGCAGAACACAAAAGAAAACTGAAAACAGGTTTTGCCATGACCGGGATTTGAACCTGGCCGCTCATCTCAAGGCAGCTGCTCATCTCACTGAACCAAACTCTTTCTCTCAAAAACAAGAGATGGAGAATCTGACAATTTTGCTAAATGAGCAGAAGCTGCTGAGAATTGTGCTGAGAAGAGTGAAAAAGGCTGAAAATTTTGCAGAAAAGAGGTGAATCAGCAGAATTTCTGCAGAAAGAGGTAAAGAAGCAATAAGTTGGCGCTTGAAAGAGATGAATCAGCAGAATTTCTGCTCAAATGCTATTCATTTCCCTGAGCCAAAGTCATTCTTACAAAGAAGAGGTGGAGAGACGGACAATTTTGTTGAAATGAGCAGAAGCTGCTGACAATTGTTGATAAGAGGAGAAAAGGCTGAAAATTTTGCAGAAAGAGGTGAATCAGCAGAATTTCTGCTCAAAACAGTTTTTCCTGAAAACAGCTGAGACTTGTGCTAATAAGAGGTGAAAAGGCTGAAAAATTTTGCAGAAGAGGTGAATAAGCAGAATTTGGGCTGAAAAGAGGTGAATCAACAGAATTTCTGCAGAAAAGAGGCAAAAGAAGCAGAACATTGCGCTTGAAAAGAGGGTGAATGAGCAGAATTTCTGCTGAAAAGAGGCAGAACAACCTGGTTCTGCTCAAATTCACCAATCAGAGGTACTGCTTCTGTCTGCTTCATCAGGCTGTGTACTTGTATGTATTTCTGCCATGTGGTGTTGACAAGAATCTGAGGTCCATATTAGAAAAGCTGCTAAAATCATAAACTTTGCAGAATTGTAATAAATTAGCAATATAAATTACAGGTCTGTGATAGTGTATAAACTTTAGTAAAAAAGCGTGGACCAAGGTGGGATTGAACCCACGACCTTTGAGCTGCAGAGCCGCGTCATTACTGATTGCGCCACCAGGAAAGGGCGGCGGCGGTCTGAAAGACAGATACTTGGGCAGTCAGAAAATAGATCGCGGTGAGACGCTAAAACGCCGTTTTTGGAGTTACAAAACGTCGTGTAACTCAAAAACCAGGAGGGCTAGCAGCATAATTCTTGTACTGGGTGAATCAGCGGACTTTGGTGTACTTTGACTGCGATTTTCATAGCTCGTTCTACCTCCGTCGCGGAGATATGACGAGAGAAGAAATGGCTTCATTTCCAGAGTTTGAAGACTGAGAGAAGGACAGATTTCCACCCCTCAAACAAACGTAATTCATTGCTCAACGGTAAGATAATTGTAAAACTGCTTGCACTGTGAGTGTCAGCAGTGTCTGAAGATATATTGGCACAAGCCTCATGTCCTAACTTTGCTTTGTTAAAAGAGATATGGCGATTTTAAAATGCCTCCGTTACAGAATTTCAGCTCTGAATTTCAAAACCTCCCCATAGACTTTGAATGGGGAGTATTGAGACCTTGTGTCACTCCAAGGCAAATTAAAAAAAACGGTGAAATCTCACAATAAAGATAGTGACATTGTTCGAAAGCCAGCAAAAATACCTACGTTTTGATGTATAATTTGTGGGGGTTGAGTGCAAATTGAGCCAGTAGCAAGAAGTTGTTTAGACATGAAGAGAAAATTCAGAAAGGACCAGCCCTCACTCTGACTTAATTGCATAGGCAACCATAACAACGCATGTATTTTGTGAAAAAATCACAATGTTGCAACTGAAAACTTAAAGAGGTATAAGATTAAAACGGCAGAAGATCTGAAAAAGCTGAATCAGACAGGAATAGCCCAATAATCTGAGAACATTTTAAAGTTTGAATGGAGTTTCTAGGTGAAAGTATGACAAAGTAGTTGAGTTTCAAAGACAAGCAAGTTTTAGCAGAATTGTGAAGTTTTCCATTCATTTCAATGGGACAAATTAAAGGAAAAAAAGTGTAATATTTTAAAAAGTATAACAGTAATAAACACCAAAAGATATAGCCGACATTAGCAGAAAGAGCAGAACAGTTTAGAGTTTGAACGGAGAAAATCGGGCTGAAAACTGTGGGAGTAGATCCACGGCGAAAAACGCGGAAGCGACAGGAATAATAAAGAATAAAGAGAAACAGGAACTCAATAGTGTGGAAGCCTTGAGGGCATCCACACAACTAGAAAAATTTGCATTTCATGTAAAAATGCAGTGTGGATGCTGGAACGCTGAAGCTGTCAGCTGAAACTAGCTGAAAAAGCTGAAAAGTTGCAGAATTTGTAAAAAAAACTTTGCAGAAGCAAAGGAACGTTGCTAAAATGTAGTAACTTAGCAGAACTGCAATATCTTAGAGGAAACATAATACTTGGCAGAAATACAATAGCATAGCAGAACTTAGCAGAAATATTGTAACTTACCAGAAACACGATAACTTCCCAAAAATACAAGAATTTCGGAGAAATAGTATAAGATAACAGAAAGAATATATTTAGCCAAACATTCTTAAACATTACAGAAATACTACTCTATAGCAGAAATGATATATTTAGAAAGAAAAAAACATAATATAGTAGAAATACTATGATTTAGCAGAAATCCTGCAATATAGCTCAATAACAATGATTTAGAACAGATACTATGATTTAGTAAGAATAGTAATAACTTAAGTGAAAATATTGGAAAGGTAAAATGACAAGCTGAATAAAAGGAACATGGTTAAGTTTGCTCAAAACTAATTTTTGTTCACCTGTGAAAAAATAAAATAAAAATACATTTTAGAAATACAAATAAGAACAGCCAACAGATACACACAAAATTAAATATGGATATACAAATCAACAAATAACACACAAAATCAAATATGGATACACAAATGTACAGAGAGAGACACACACACACACAGGGTCTATGCCAGTCAACCAGTCTGAATATATTATATTTTATCCAACAATGAGATGCTGCCCTAAAAAGGGCTTTGTGTGTCTTTCTCTCTCTCTCTCTCTCTCACACACACACACACACACACACACACACACACACACACACACACACACTCAGGCTCACACACACACACACACACACACATAGCATCAGCAAGTGAACAAGGGCTGTTAACAGCATGTTTCTAGGTCAGTCAAACAGCTGTGAGATTCTCAATTTGAATCCACCAATCAGAGGGGCTGTGTGCTTTTTCCTGCAAACTGGTGCACCAAGTGCAGGCTTTTACAGCACAGAGAGAGACAGGATTTTTGCAGTCTATTTCTCATAGTGAGGACCTCAAACAAACAGCCATAAATTCCCTAACCGAAGGGGGCTAAACGGTCATTCTTAGACCGTTGTGTTCAGAAGACATGGGAGAATCTGAAATGTTGACCATTTAAAATAAAAATATGAAATATCATAGATATATGACATAGATGATTGGTTGTCTTAGAAGCCATGATTGCCCCAATATGCAAATTTGAATGTGCAAGGCCTAAGATATGATTGGTTGGCTGGGAAGCCATGAAGGCAACAATATGCAAATTTGAAATGCAAGCCTCGGATATGATTGGTTGTCTTAGAAGCCATATAAAAAGCAGTAAAACTGTACTATGATTTGGTAGAAAAACTATAATTAATCAAAATACTATATTTGGCAGAAATACTATTTTGTAGCAGAAACACTATATTTAGCACAAATCTGATTAAATAGAAGAAATAGTATGATTTAGCAGAAAGTTGTATTTAGCACAAATACTGGAAAGCAGCAGAAATGCTATGACTTAGCACAATAGTAATAACCTAAATAGAAAAATTGGAAAAGCAAAATGGACAGCTGAAAAATCCTGAACATGCTAAGGGTCCCTCAAATGTAATTGTTAAATGAAAAAAAAAAAAAACCGCAAAAAAGTATAACAGTCATACAACCACAAATATGTACACATATGGTAAACACATGCACAGACAGACACACACAGGATCAAATTCAGTCAACCAGTCTAACTATATTGAATTTAAATCTTACAATGAGATCATCCCATAAAAGCTTTTGTCTCTCTCTCTCTCTCTGTCACACACACACACACACACACACACACACACACAAGATCCAATTCAGTCAACCAGTCTAAATATATTGATTTTGAATCTTACAATGAGATCATCCCATAAAAGGCTCTCTCTCTCTCTCTCCTCTCTCTCTCTCTCTCTCTCTCTCTCTGTCAAACACACACACACAAGATCCAATTCAGTCAACCAGTCTAAATATATTGAATTTAAATTCACAATGAGATCATCCCATAACAAGCCTTTCTCTCTCTCTCTCTCTCTCTCTCTCTCTGTCACACACACACACGCACACACACAAGATCCAATTCAGTCAACCAGTCTAAATATATTGAATTTAAATCTTACAATGAGATCATCCCATAAAAAGGCTTTCTGCTTCTCTCTCTCTCTCTCTCTCACACACACACACACACACACACACACACACACACATACACACACACACACACACACACACACAAGATCCAATTCAGTCAACCAGTCTCAAATATATTGAATTTAAATCTTACAATGAGATCGTCCCCAAAAAGGCTTTCTCTCTCTCTCTCTCTCTCTCTCTCTCCACACACACACACACACACACACACACACACACACACACACACACACACATAACACAGATCCAATTCAGTCAACCAATCTAAATATATTGAATTTAAATCTTACAATGAGATCATCCCATAACAAGCCTTTTCTCTCTCTCTCTCTCTCTCTCTCTCTCACACACACACACACACACACACACACACAAGATCCAATTCAGTCAACCAGTCTAAATATATTGAATTTAAATCTTACAATGAGATCATCCCATAACAAGCCTTTCTCTCTCTCTCTCTCTCTCTCTCACACACACACACACACACACACACACACACACACGATCCAATTCAGTCAACCAGTCTAAATATATTGAATTTAAATCTTACAATGAGATCATCCCATAACAAGCTCTCTCTCTCTCACACACACACACACACACACACACACACACACACACACACACACACACACACACAAACACACACACAAGATCCAATTCAGTCAACCAGTCTAAATATATTGAATTTAAATCTTATAATGAGATCATCCCACAACAAGCTCTTTCTCTCTCTCTCTCTCTCTCTCTCTCTCTCTGTCACACACACACACACACACACACACACACACACACACACACACACACACAGGAGAGAGAAGTAAGTTTCTAGTTTCAGTCAAGCAGCCTGGGAGCTGCTGAATTTGAATCCACCAATCAGAGAGGCTGTATACTTTTTCCCGCCAAAACAGGTGCAGCTGTTTTACACACAGAGCACAGAGACAGGATTTCTGCAGTGAATTTCTCATAGTGAGGATTCCTCTCAAACAAATGGCCATAATTTCCAACCGTAGGGGCTAGAACGGGTCATTCTTATAATCGCTTTGTTCAGAAGAGATCAGGGAATCTTAAAGTATTGACAATTTATCATTAAAATATGAATTATTAAAGATATTTGACTTCTAATGCACCATAACTGAGTAGAGCGAAGCAAAACTGCCTTTGACTTGCCCTCAAACAACGCTTTCTAACTCTAAATCTATTTGGAGTATCAATATCATTTTTCACCGTGAAGAGACATTGGTAGGCTTTTGTGAACAATCTTGGAAATTTTCAGGTCTCTGTTGATATCCATTAAAAAGATATGACGAGAGAAAAAGTGGATCATTTTCAGAGTTTGAAATCTGAAGAAATCTGAGCCGATGATCTAATTTCCTACCCTCAAACAAGTCTAACTCATTCTTCAGAACGGTAATAGGTGAGAAAGAAATTTTGAATTGTGAGTGTCAGGAGTGTCTGAAGATATACTGGGACAAGCCTCATGTTTTAACTTCTTCTCGTTATATGAGATATGACGGATCCGAATATGCCTCTCATTACAGAAATCGTTTGTGATTTTGAACAAGTTTCCATTGACTTTCTATATGGGATTTTGAGACTTTGTGTTGGTCTGAGGAGATTTTGCCAAAATTCTACAATCTCCAACAATGATGGTGACATTTTCGAAAGCCAGCAAAATACCTACGCTGTTTTGATGTATAATTTGTGGAAGTTGAGTGAAAATTGAGCAAGTAGCTGAAGTTGTTGTTCGGACATGAAGAGAAGATCGTAAAACCTACAGTGGAAACACTGAAGCCAAGTGCATAGCAACCATAACAACGCATGTATTTTCTGAAAATCACAATTTTGTAACTCAAAAACTTTAAAGAGGCATAAAATAAAACGGTAAAAGATTTGAAAAGCTGATTTATTCTGAATAGCCCAATAATTTGAGAACATTTTAAAGTTTGAATGGTTGTTCTACGTGAGTAGGAAAAAGTAGTTAAGTTTCAAAACAAGCAAGTTTTAGTGAGAATTATGTGAAGTTTCCCATTCATTTCAATGGGACAAATTAAAGGAAAAAGGTAATATTTTTAAAAAGTATAAGAGTGAAAAATACCAAAAGATATAGCGTGACATTAGCAGAAATAGCAGAATAGTTTCTAAAAATTTAACGGTGAAAAATCGTATGAAAATTGGTGAAAGTAGAAGAGTGCCAAAAAGTAATGAACGCAAATTCAGAATAATAACAAAGGTATCAAAGAGAAACAGAACTCCATAGTGTGATGCCTCCAGCGATCCACACACAATAAAGAGAACAGGAACTCTCAATAGTGTGGATGCCCTCCAGCATCCACACAATAATAACTAGAAAATTTGCATTTCCTGCGAAATGCAGGTGTGGATGCTGTAAAGCTGGAAGCTGTCTGCTAAAACAGCTGAGTGCTTAAAAGTTGCAGGAAATTGTAAAATTTGCAGAAACAAAGGAACTTCGCCAAAATAGTAGTGACTCTAGCAGAACTGCAATATCTTAGAGGAAACATACTACTTGGCAGAAATACAATAGCATAGCAGAACTTAGCAGAAATATTGTAACTTACCAGAAATGATGGATAACTTCTCAAAAAAATAAAAGAATTTAGAGAAAGAGTATAAGATAACAGAAAGAATATATTTAGCCAAAATACTTAAACATTGTTGAAACACTATGATTTAAGAAAAATATTACAACATAGCAGAAATACTGTGATTTACCAGAGACATATGTGATGAACTATGAATATTGTAATTTTAAATCAATACCATGTTTTAGCACAAATACTATAATTTGATAGAAATACCATCATTTACAGAAATACTATGTTTCAGCACAAATAATTAATAGCACAAATAATATGACATAGCAGAACTATAATTATATGAAATGTATATTTGAAAAAAAAATATAATATAGTGAAAATACTATGATTTAGCTGAAATCTAATATAACAACAACAATGATTTAGAACAGATAATATGATTGAGCAGAATTAGTAATAACTTAGTAAAAATATTGGAAAAGGTAAAATGATAAGCTGAATAAAAAAAGGAACATGGTTAAGTTCGCTCAAAACTAATTTTTGTTCACCTGTGAAAAATAAAATAAAAATTCATTTAGAAAAAAATAAATAAGAAAAGCCAACAGATACACAAAATCAAATATGGATACACAAATCACCAAATACACAGAAAATCAAATATGGATACACAAATGTACAGTGTACGGCCATTTGACCTTAGAACTGAAGAAGCTTCTCGGATGAGAGGTGAAACGTCTTCAAGCAACTCAAAGAAGTCCAGACGCTTTTCTTTGCAAACTCCTTTGACTACGATGACCTGGATGACTGAGAACCTTCACAGACATATTGCCGTACATTTTGGGAGGAACACCCTTCAACTGGTACGGGAGTATGAAAGGGAATCAAGGAAGAAAGAGGAGTGAAA
Source organism: Oreochromis aureus (assembly GCF_013358895.1). Taxonomy (NCBI): domain Eukaryota; kingdom Metazoa; phylum Chordata; class Actinopteri; order Cichliformes; family Cichlidae; genus Oreochromis; species Oreochromis aureus. The sequence goes on along the minus strand of NC_052949.1, from coordinate 28,714,390 downwards.
GAGGCCATCTATGTCCACTGTGAGCGACCATCTTTGAACAGAGGCGGTGGTTTATGACACCAACTGTCTGCCATCTATAATCCAGTTTTGAGTTCCCTCCCCAGACGCCTTAACGCCCACTCACATCCTGGGCCATCTGACCTCAGGAAATCACATGATAGGGTGGGGCCAGGTTTCACAATGAGCTCACCCGAAACCCTGGCTGATTAGGTACCACACCCGCTCACACCTTGTCGCATGTGATTAGAGGATCACCAGGGGGTCCCTTTGTCCCTCTTTGGGGGATACTCCCACTGGGTTTAAATCTGGGACTCTCGGCCATTTGACCTTAGAACTGAAGAAGCTTCTCGGATGAGAGGTGAAACGTCTTCAAGCAACTCAAAGAAGTCCAGACGCTTTTCTTTGCAAACTCCTTTGACTACGATGACCTGGATGACTGAGAACCTTCACAGACAGTGAGAGACACACACAAACAGGGTCTATGCCAGTCAACCAGTCTGAATATATTATATTTTTATCCACCAATGAGATGCTGCCCTAAAAAAGGTCTTTGTGTGTGTCTTTCTTTCTCTCTCTCTCTCTCTCTCTCACACACACACACACACACACACACACACACACACACACACACACACACAGCAGCAGCAGCAGCATCAGCAAGTGAACAGGGGCTGTTAACAGCATGTTTCTAGGTCAGTCAAACAGCTGTGAGCTTCTCAATTTGAATCCACCAATCAGAGAGGTTGTGTGCTTTTTCCCGCCAAAAACTGGTGCACCAAGTGCAGGCTTTTTACACATGCAGCACAGAGAGAGACAGGATTTTTGCAGTCTATTTCTCATAGTGAGGACTCCCCTCAAACAAACAGCCATAAATTCCCTAACCGTAGGGGCTAAAAACAGTCATTCTGAGACCGCTTTTGTTCAGAAGACATGGGGAATCTTGAAATGTTGACCATTTAAAATACAAATATGAAATATTAGAGATATATGACATAGATGATTGGTGGGCTTAGAAGCCATGAAGGTCCCAATATGCAAATTTAAATGTGCCAGGACTCAGATATGATTGGCTGGCTGGGAAGCCATGAAGGCAACAATATGCAAATTTAAATGTGCCAGGACCCAGATATGATTGGCTGGCTGGGAAGCCATGAAGGTCCCAATATGCAAATTTGAATGTGCCAGGACTCAGATATGATTGGCTGGCTGGGAAGCCATGAATGCCCCAATATGCAAATTTGAATGTGCCAGGCCTCAGATATGATTGGCTGGCTGGGAAGCCGTCCCAGGTCCTGATAGGTAACTTTGAATATTACAGTCCTTACAGAGGACTGACTCCTGGGGACCTGGCAGAAATATATAGAAATACAATGATTACCCAGAAATACTGCATTTAGTAGAAATACTATGTTTTTAGCACAAATACTATAAAATGGCAGAAATACTATAATTAAGCAGAAATATTATATTAAGTACAAATCCTATAAAAATAGCAGAAATAGTATGATTTAGCAGAAATGCTGTATTTAGCACAAATACTGAAAAAGCAGCACAAATGCTATGACTTAGCACAATAGTAATAACTTAAATAGAAAAAAATTGGAAAAAGCAGAATGGACAGCTGAAAAAGTCCCACAAGCACAGAGAGACACACACAGGATCAAATTCAGTCAACCAGTCTAAATATATTGAATTTAAATCATACAATAAGATGCTCCCATAAAAACTCTCTCTCGCCCTCTCTCTCTCTCTCTCTCTCACTCACACACACACACACACACACACACACACACACACACACACACACACACGGAGAGAAAATCAAGTTTCTAGGTCAGTCAAGCAGCCTGGGAGCTGCTAAATTTGAATCCACCAATCAGAGAGGCTGTGTACTTTTTTCCCCGCCAAAACAGGTGCAGCCGTTTTTACACACATGAGCACTAGAGACAGGATTTCTGCAGTGAATTTCTCATGGTGAGGATTCCTCTCAAACAAATGGCCATAATTTCCCTAACCGTGAGGGGCTAGAACAGTCATTCTTAGACCATTTTATTCAGAAGACATAGGGGAATCTTGAAATGCTGACCATTTTAAAATAAAAATATGAAATATTAGAGATATATGACATAGATGATTGGTGGGCTTAGAAGACATGAAGGTCCCAATATGCAAATTTAAATGTGCCAGGACTCAGATATGATTGGCTGGCTGGGAAGCCATGAAGGCAACAATATGCAAATTTAAATGTGCCAGGACTCAGATATGATTGGCTGGCTGGGAAGCCATGAAGGTCCCAATATGCAAATTTGAATGTGCCAGGACTCAGATATGATTGGCTGGCTGGGAAGCCGTGCATGACTTGATATGTCAATTTGAAAATTACAGTCCTCACAGAGGATTGGCTTCCTGAGGAGCTGGCAGGAATACATAGAAATACTATGATTACCCAGAAATACTGCGTTTAGTAGAAATACTATGTTTTAGCACAAATACTATAAAATGGCAGAAATACTATAATTAAGCAGAAATATTGTATTAAGTACAAATCCTATAAAATAGCAGAAATAGTATGATTTAGCACAAATGCTGTATTGCAAAAATCTTATAAAAATAGCAGAAATAGTATGATTTAGCAGAAATGCTGTATTTAGCACAAATACTGAAAAGCAGCACAAATGCTATGACTTAGCACAATAGTAATAACTTAAATAGAAAAAAATTGGAAAAAGCAAAATGGACAGCTGCAAAAAGTCCCACAAGCACAGAGAGACACACAGGATCAAATTCAGTCAACCAGTCTAAATATATTGAATTTAAATCATACAATAAGATGCTCCCATAAAAAAACTCTCTCTCGCCCTCTCTCTCTCTCTCTCTGTCTCTCTCTCACACACACACACACACACACACACACACACACACACACACACACACACACACAGGAGAGAAAATCAAGTTTCTAGGTCAGTCAAGCAGCCTGGGAGCTGCTAAATTTGAATCCACCAATCAGAGAGGCTGTGTACTTTTTCCCCGCTAAAACAGGTGCAGCCGCTTTTTACACACACAGAGCACAGAGACAGGATTTCTGCAGTGAATTTCTCATAGTGAGGATTCCTCTCAAACAAATGGCCATAATTTCCTAACCGTAGGGGCTAGAACAGTCATTCTGAACCATTTTATTCAAGACATAGAGAATCTTGAGAATACTGACCATTTAAAATAAAAATATGAAATATTAGAGATATATGACTGATATTGGTGGGCTTAGAAAGTCATGAAGGTCCCAATAGCAAATCTGAAATACTTGGGACTGAATATGATTGGCTGACTGGAAGCCATGAAAGGTCAACAATATGCAAATTTAAATGTGCCAGGACTCGATATGATTGGCTGGCTGGGAAGCCATGAAACCTGACATATGCAAATTTAAATGTGCCAGGACTCGGAGACAGTGATTGGCTGCAGGAAGCCATGAAGGTCCCAATATGCAAATTTGAGATGTGCCCAGAGACTCAGATATAATTGGCTGGCTGGGAAGCGATGCATGACTTGATATAGTCAATTTAAGTACGTGATCCCTCACAGAGGATTGGCTTCCTATGAGGAGGTGGCAGGAATACGCCGAAAATACTATGTGCCCAGAAATACTGCGTTTAATACTATGTTTAAGCACAAATACTATATAAATGCTGAAATACTATAATTAAGCAGAAATATTATATTAAGTACAAATCCTATAAAATAGCGAAATAGTATGATTTAGCACAAATGCTGTATTTTGCAAATCTTATAAAATAGCAGAAATAGTATGATTTAGCTAGAAATGCTGTGTTGCTAAAATACTGAAAAGCAACAGTCAAATGCTATACTTAGCACAATAGTAATAACTTAAATAGAAAAATTGGAAAAGCAAAATGGACAGCTGCAAAAAGTCCCAAAAGCACAGAGACACACACAGGATCAAATTCAGTCAACCAGTCTAAATATATCAATTTAAATCATACAATGAGATGCTCCTAATAAAACTCTCTCTACGCCCTCTCTCTCTCGCTCTCATCTCACACACACACACACACACACACACACACACACACACACACACACACACACACAGGAGAAAAATCAAGTTTTCTGGGTCAATGGTCAAGCAGCCTGGGAGCTGCTAAGATTTGAATCCACCAATCAGAGCGCTGTGCATGCTTTTCCACTAGAAACAGGTGCAGCGTTTTACACACTGAGAGCACAGAGACAGGATTCTGCAGTGAATTTCTCATATGTGTTGTGACTCCTCTCAGACCGATATGGCCATAATTTCTTGCGTAGGGCTAGAAGCGAGTCCATTCTTACACCGTTTTGTTCAGAAAGAGATGGAAGTCTTGCAGTGTTGACAGTTTATCATTAAAATGTGAATTATAAAAGATATTTGACATAGTGCTACCACTAACTGGGTAAAGCGAAGCGACTGCCTTGACTTGCTGCACTCAAACAACGGCTCTAACTCTAAAATCTATTTGGAGTATGCGATATCATTCTTCACCGTGAGACGGCAGGCTTTGGTGAACAGTCATGCCATTTTCAGGTCTCTGTGGATATCCATCAAGGGTATAGCCCGAGAGAGAGTGCCTCCCTGCTCTCTTTCTCACGCACACGCACATTTTGCAAGTTTGATCTGAAGAAATCTGGTGACGCTGAATTTCCTACCTCAAACTCTCGACCTAACTCATGGCAAACGGTAATAGGTGAAAGAAATTCTTGAATTGTGGGCGTCGGGGTGTCTGAAGATGCTGGGACAAGCCTCATGTCTTAACTTTGCTACGTTGAGTATGCGATTCGAGAAATACACTCTCTATTACAGAAATCAAGCGGTGATTTTGAGCGGACGCTCCATTGACTTTTCTGTGGGGATGAGGACTTTGCTGTTTGCTCTGAGAAGATTTGACAAAATTCTATAAATCCCACAACCATGATTGACATTTTCTGAAAGCCAGCTTAAAATACCTACGTTTTTGATGTATATTTTGTGGGAGTTGGTGAAAATTGAGCAAGCAGCAAGAAGTTGTTCGGACATGAAGAGAAGCATTGCCAAAACGTCAGTGGCTCACTGGAAGCCAAGTGCATAGCAACCATAACACTTGCATGTATTTTGTGAAAAACATCACAAATTTGATGCAAACTGAAAACTAGCACGCATAAAGAGTGACGGTAACAGATTTGAAAAAGCGTTGAATCATACATGAATAGCCCAATAATTTGTGAACATTTTAAAGTTTGAATGGTTTGTTCTACGTGAAAGTAGGAAAAAGTAGTTAAGTTTCAAAAACAAAGCAAGTTTAGCAGAGTTGTGGAGTTTTCCCATTCATTTCAATGGGACAAATTAAAATTGCGTAGCGTAATATTTTAAAAAGTATAAGGCAGAGAAATACCAAAGAGTCATTGCGGATCATGAGCAGAAAATAGCAAGAATGGTTTAGAAAATTTGAGCAGGTGAAACTCGGCTGACAAATTGGACAGATAGTTCTCAATGATGACGTGTCTCGGAAGTCTACGAATGAGAATAATAACTAGATTTGCATTTCCTCTCGAAAATGCAGTCGTGGATGTATGCTTGAAGCTGGCTGCTGAAACTGATGAAAAGCTGAAAAGTTTGCAAAGAGGTTATGTGTGCGGTTGCAAAACGCATTCTGCAGAAAGCGAGGTGAAGAGCAGAATGCTGAAAAAGTGGTGAAAAGCAAAAATTCTACTGAAGTGAAAGACGGAGAAATACTTTGCTGAAAAGTAGTGGGATGTTTCTAAGCAGGATTGAAACTGGCCCCCTTCTGGTCTAGAGAGCAGCTATTCATCTCACTGAGCCAGACTCATTCTGACCAGAGATGGGTGGAGAGACTGCCAATTTTGCTGGGAAAATGAGCAGAAGCTGCTGTGTGCTGATAAGAGAGGTGAAAAGGCTGAAAATTTTGCAGAAGAGTTGAATAAGCAAATTGAAAATTCCTGTGAAAAGAGGTCAATCAGCATAATTTCTGCTGAAAAGGGTGAATGAGCAAAATTACTGCTGAAAAGGGTTTTGCTTAAAACAGCTGAGAAAAGCTGGGATTTGTGCTGAAAATGTGACTGGAAAATTCTGGTGAAAAGGGTGAAGGGCTCTTTACATTTGTGTTATGAAAAAGAGTTAAACACGTATAATTATACACTGATGAGTTGCCATAGCGATTTGAACCCGCCTCCCGCTCCCAGAGAACTGCTGCTCCTCTCACTGACTATAAACACAGCTCACTCGGGAGCAAAATCAGTGAACCACAGTGATAATGTGTTCCATTCATTTTCAATGGTCAAAAGTCATAGCACACATTATAGAAACTGGCAGAATAGTCCAGAACATGAGTGTTATACTATAACATAGTAGCTATTCTTAAATCATAGTCTTGAACCTAGCATGGTAGTATTTCTACCAAATCACAGTATTTCTGGTATATCATCGGTGTTTGTGCTCAAATCACAATGTTGTGCCAAATCCTTTCACTTGTGACTGAAATCTATAGTGTTAGCTGAATCTGTGCCTAAAACACGAGTGTAATGAGTATTTATACTAAATAATATTTTTCTTACAAATCCCTTAGCATTTGTGCTGAACCATAGAAAATTCTGCTCGATCATAGTATTTGAGCCACAATCCGCCTACATTTGTGCTGAAACATCGATGTATGTATGATTTATGCTAGCAGAAACTTACTGGGACTTGGTGATATACTATGGTTTACATGAAAATACTGACTTAGAAGAAATACTATAATCTAGCAAAAAGTACTACAGCATGTAAATTGAAATTCTATCATTGAGGCTTAAAATTACTGGGATTTAGCCAGAAATACTACGAGTTGGCACAAATACTATGTTTAACTTTAAAAATATGTTTGGCTCAAAAACTTTTGTTGCGAGTTATACTATGATTTGGAAGAAAAGCCTTATGCTGGAAGAAATACTATGCTTTGGAACAATACCATGATTTGGCAGAGAAATACTATGAGCAGTAATATTATGTATACTTAGAAATACTATTATTTGGGTGAATGCTGTTGTTTTGGCACAAAACACTATGATTTAGCACTGTACAGAATGGTGTCACGTCAGTTTAATGCTGGGTGGTGCTGCAACCAGTAGCTATCCTCGGTCAGAAGGAGGGGCTGGCATCCAGGGATTAGATTACCACAGGTGGAGTTTATTGGCAGTCAGATGGATGTTACAGGAGATATGGCATACAGTAGGAGGATGTGGAGGGGTGATATGGTGTGGTTTCTGTGATTGAGAACGTATACATACAACATGAATGCGGATTAAGATGACAAAGGAAACTGGCAGCGATTCACTCACTACAAACCGGTCTGATACCACTTCTTGCAGTGTTCACATTGCCTAAGGCGCTACCCGAGGCGTCACAAGAGGGCTCGACACAAGAGATTGACCTATGTGCACTGGTGCACTTACGTAACAGTCAGCCTCCTACTTGAGCCCTCTCGTAATACATGCAATATTACAGTGTACAAATTCACATAAATATGATTTGTGCAGAAAATACTCTAACTATGGCTCAAATACTACTAATTGAGTACAAGTACTCTGGATAGCAGAAATACTATGATTTAGCAGAAATACAATGTTTTGCAGAAACACTGTAATTTCACTCAAATACTATAGAATATGCAATAACACTACTGATTTGGCAGAAATGCTACGTTTTAGTATCAAATACTATGACAAAGCAGAAATACTATGACTTACGGTAATACCTATCACAAAAGGTTTCCTCAAAAATACTGTGAAATTGCAGTAATTCTATGATTTGGCGGGCAAATACGATTACTTCATACAAATACAATGCTTTGGTACCGTCTTTACTCCTATTTGGTTTGAATACTGATGATTTGCAACAAATACTATGATTTAGCTGCGAGTAGTATGATTTTGAGCTGCGGTTCTGTATGTGAAAAAACACTGTTGAACCATGTTGTGAAATAAATAAAGAAATGAAATGAAAAGAACAACCTGGTTCTGCTCAAATTCACCAATCGGAGGGTACTGCTTCTGTCTGCTTCATCAGGCTGTTTACTGACGTATGTATTTCTGCCATAATGTGGTGTTGACAAGAATCTGAGGTCCATATTAGAAAAGCTGCTAAAATCATAAAACTTTGCAGGGTGTAATAAATTAGCTTATATATAAATTACAGGTCTGTGATAGTGTATAAATTTGTAGTGAAAAAAAAACGTGGACCAAGGTGGGATTGAACCCACGACCTTTGAGCTGCAAACGTGTCGTACTGATTGCGCCACCTGAAAGGGGGCGGCGGTCTGAGACAGACTGCCCTGGGCAGTCAGAAATAGATCGCGGTGAGAGGCGAAAAACACGCCGTTTTTGGAGTTACAAAGCGTCATTAACTCAAAAACTAGGAGGGCTAGCAACATAATTCTTGTACTGGGTGAATCAGCGGGCTTTGGTGTATTTGACTGCGATTTTCATAGCTCGTTCTACCTCCGTCGCGGAGAATATGACCGAGAGAAAAGCGGCTTCATTTCAGAGTTTGAAGACTGAGAGAAGGACAGATTTCCACCCTCAAACAAGCGTAATTCATTGCTCAACGATAAGATAATTGTAAAAACTGCTTCCACTGTGAGTGTCAGCAGTGTCTGAAGAATATATTGGCACAAACCTCATGTCCTAACTTTGCTTTGTTAAAGAGATATGGCGATTTTAAAAATGCCTCCCGTTACAGAATTTCAGCTCTGAATTTCAAAACCTCCCATAGACTTTGAATGGGGAGTATTGAGACTGCTGTGTCACTCCGAGGCAAGTGCGAAAAAACAGTAAATCTCACAATAAAGATAGTGACATTGTCTGAAAGCCAGCAAAAATACCTACGTTTTGATGTATAATTTGTAGGGGGTTGAGTGGAAATTGAGTCAGTAGCAAGAAGTTGTTTAGACATGAAGAAAAATTCAGACCGGACCAGCACTCACTCTGACTTAATTGCATAGCAACCATAGCAGCGCATGTATTTTCTGAAAAATCACAATTTTGCAACTGAAAACTTAAAGAGGTATAAAATTAAAACGGTGAAGATCTGAAAAAGCTGAATCATTCAGGAATAGCCCAATGGTCTGAGAACATTTTAAAGTTTGAATGGGTTTCTAGGTGAAAGTATGACAAAAGTAGTTAAGTTTCAAAAACAAGCAAGTTTAGCAAATTGTGGAAGTTTCCCATTCATTTCAATGGGACAAATTAAAGGAAAAAAGTGTAATATTTTAAAAAGTATAACAGTAATAAACACCAAAAGTCATAGCCATATGGCAGAAAGAGGCAGAACAGTTTAGGTTTGAGCGGAGAAAATCGGCTGAAAACTGAGGCAGTAGATAAGTGCCAAAAAGTGTACGGAAGCAACTAGAATAAAGGGGAACTGGAAGCCCTTGAGGGAAAATTTCAGAAGAAATTTTAGCATGTGACCCTATGCCGCTGCTAATCACTGTAGTTGCCATTCATACGACTACAGACAGCAAAACTCAGAAAAGCAGCCATTCTCCACCATGAACTATGGTAAAACAAACACCGCTCACGCTTCACAGATGACAGCTTACAGTTTTGTGTAAAAGATGAAGTTGCCCATTCATCAGCGCCGATTTGCAGGCGCTGTGCACACAGGTTCATGAGCAGAAGTCCCATTGTACCACGGCAGACCGACAATGTTTGCATGAACACGCTTTGAGCATTACATTATGGACCACTTTTCACATGGCATGTACCCACACTTTTTGTTTTTGCTTTCACACACAGTGTTCTGAAACATGAACAATGGTCTAGCAGCCAATCTTGTGTATCGGTTATACCAACTTTGGTTATTGATTCAATAACTATTTACATCAAAAAGCTAAATATTTTATATGCAGGTAATTCAAGAAAAGTATATCTTATTTTACACCTGTTCTGAATGATTAATGCAATGGTCTACAGCCAATGGCAAAAGCTTATTATACAATCAGACCCCTGCACAGTAACCAGCTGTCAGCTAACTATTTAAAAAAAGCTAAATATTGTTTACAGGGAGTGCAAATTATTAGGCAAATGAGTATTTTGTCACATCATCCTCTTCATGCATGTTGTCTTACTCCAAGCTGTATAGGCTCGAAAGCCTACTACCAATTAAGCATATTGGGTGATGTGCATCTCTGTAATGAGAAGGGTGTGGTCTAATGACATCAACACCCTATATCAGGTGTGCATAATTATTAGGCAACTTCCTTTCCTTTGGCAAAATGGGTCAAAAGAAGGACTTGACAGGCTCAGAAAAGTCAAAAAATAGTGAGATATCTTGCAGAGGGATGCAGCAGTCTTAAAATTGCAAAGCTTCTGAGCGTGATCATCGAACAATCAGCGTTCATTCAAAATAGTCAACAGAATTGCATGAAGCGTGTGGAAAAACCAAGGCGCAAAATAACTGCCCATGAACTGAGAAAAAGTCAAGCGTGCAGCTGCCAAGATGCCACTTGCCACCAGTTTAGCCATATTTCAGGCTGCAACATCACTGGAGTGCCCAAAAGCACAAGGTGTGCAATACTCAGAGACATGGCCAAGGTAAGAAAGGCTGAAAAGGCGACCACCACTGAACAAGACACACAAGCTGAAACGTCAAGACTGGGCCAAGAAATATCTCAAGACTGATTTTTCTAAGGGTTTATGGACTGATGAAATGAGAGTGAGTCTTGATGGGCCAGATGGATGGGCCCGTGGCTGGATTGGTAAGGGCAGAGAGCTCCAGTCCACTCAGGCGCCAGCAAGGTGGAGGTGGAGTACTGGTTTGAGCTGGTATCATCAAAGATGAGCTTGTGGGGCCTTTTCGGGTTGAGGATGAGTCAAGCTCAACTCCCAGTCCTACTGCCAGTTTCTGGAAGACACCTTCTTCAAGCAGTGGTACAGGAAGAAGTCTGCATCCTTCAAGAAAAACATGATTTTCATGGGACAATGCTCCATCACACTGGCGTCCAAGTACTCCACAAGCGTGGCTGGCAAAAAAGGGTATAAAGAAGAAAAACTAATGACATGGCCTCCTTGTTCACCTGATCTGAACCCATTGAGAACCTGTGGTCCATCATCAAATGTGAGATTTACAAGGAGGAGGAAAACAGTACACCTCTCTGAACAGTGTCTGGGAGGCTGTGGTTGCTGCTGCCTTAATGTTGATGGTGAACAGATCAAAACACTGACAGAATCCATGGATGGCAGGCTTTTGAGTGTCCTTGCAAAAGAAAGGTGGCTATATTGGTCGCTGATTTGTTTTGTTTTGTTTTGAATGTCAGAAATGTATATTTGTGAATGTGGAGATGTTATATTGGTTTCACTGGTAAAAATAAATAATTGAAATGGGTATATATTTGTTTTTGTTAAGTTGCCTAATAATTATGCACAGTAATAGTCACCTGCACACACAGATATCCCCTAAAATAGCTAAAACTAAACACAAACTAAAAACTACTTCAAAAACATTCAGCTTTGATATTAATGTGTTTTTGGGTTCATTGAGAACATGGTTGTTGTTCAATAATAAAATTATTCCTCAAAAATACAACTTGCCTAATAATTCTGCACTCCTGTATGAGGTAAGAAAAGAAAAGTATATCTTTGTGTCCACCTTTCTCTGTTAATGCCTACCTGGCCCCCTGGCAAAAAAGCTTTGCTAGATCCGCCCCTGCACAGTTACCAGCTGTCAGCTAAATAAAAAAAAAAGAGCTTGGTGTTTATTTCTCTCAGAAACAGTTCATAACTTCCTTCAACTCATTCATGTCACCTAAAAAAAGGTAAACCTGTTTCTCCATCACCAGTTCAGCTCTGATGATTCAGTAAGGTCATCTCCTGGTTTCGACCAGCAGCTTCTACAGCTGTGGCTCCAGCAAACATCAGCTGATACTAGAAATTAAATCAAATGAATTCTAACAACAGCTGATCAAGCTTAAACGTGCTGCTGTTGTTTAGCGCGATAAACAAACAGAGAGAAAAGCGATCATTGATCAGTTTCATGACTGAAGTTTGAACAGGCGAGAGAATGACAGGGGAGGCTGTCATAAACTCCATCGTGCTAGCTACCACATGAGTACGGTTATTATAACTGATTGTAAAAGTCAGCACAACAAAATAAACTACACTAAACTCGGTTTATATCTGACCCAAATAGAGTGCAGGTCATAACTTCTTACCTGAAATTCAGTTCACCTCACGCTCCGACCGGCAGGCGCCTGCTTCTCCTGCCTTCGGTTTCCCTGATCCACGATCTACCACCGGTCGATCGGTGGTGCATCTCGCCGCCTCGTTCCCCGCATGTTCTTTCTGACACACACGATTGGATAGCTGCCCTCGGTTGTAGCTCGGCGTCAGCGACTACCAAACAACTCAGTTATTTTTCCACATCGACCAGCATCTGGACAATCCACCGCCTTTCACTGTTTGTACCGTTACTAAAAAAACCCTCATCGGCTCATAAAAGCGAAAAATAAGTCCAGCTATGACCCTGAGTCAAAAAAAGACAGCCAGCTCGGGTTAGCTAGCTACCTGTCTAGCTCTTTGCAGGCACGAAAACATCAGAGCTAATATGGGATGTCTTGGTAACACGAGCAGATATTTGAAGTTTACATCTGGCCAATCCACCACCTTTCACTGTTTATACCGTTACTAAAATGAATAAATAAATAAATCATCGGTCCATATAAGCGAAAAATAAGTCCAGCTAAAACACATACTGTCGGTGACGACCGGTGCTGACACGAGTTTCACCCGCCTCAATATAAGCCAAGCCTGGGTGCTTTTTTCACGAAGGGTCGCTAGCGGTGCTAGCTAACTATGCTAAGCGGCTAGCTAGCTAACCCGACTATCAGCAACACATAAAGAACTGCTGCTAAATAAACTACACCTAAACTCGGTTTATATCTGACCCAAATAGAGTGCAGGTCATAACTTCTTACCTGAAATTCAGTTCACCTCACGCTCCTGCCTTCGCTTTCCCTGATCCACGATTGACCTCCGCGTTAGCTGTCGCCGGCCGACCTCATATGTCTGATTGGCGACATGTCCTTTCTGTCATACACGGTGGATAGCTGCCCACTGTTGTAGCTCGTTATAGCACCACCAAACAACTCAGTTATTTTTCCACATCCAGCTGTAACTCCGATTCTGTGCGAGCATTTGCGAGAGACCAGGGAGGTGAAAGCGACAGAGAGAGTCCCTCGCTGTCCATTTGCAGCCAAGTGCGGCAGCTAGCTGGTAGCTAGGTGCTTGACTGGCTGTCAGGCAGGACCGGCGTGGTCAGGCACTGTCGCTAAATATGGGATGTCTTGATAAAACAAGCAGATATTTGAAGTTTACACACCTACACATTCTCGCCTGAAAACGAATAAAAGACATATAAAGTTTATTCACTTGTGACCTAATTGTGGGAACACGAATCCAAAAGACATATAACTTTTGAATGATTTGGCGCCATTGTTCACTCTGTGGGCGTGCTATGAATTGTGGGATATGGAGTTTTCAACACAAGGATCCAAATATCTACACAGGCTGTACTACTCGGCATATACCACTAGAGAGCCAAGACACCACAAATGAAGTCTGTTTATTTGGCGCCAAAAGATGAATTGGCCTAAATTTGTACTAAAATATTAATATTTAAAAACTATAAAGTCATAAACACCAAAAAGTCACAACATAATAGTCCAACTCAGCCGCACAAAATGATCTAACATATGTAATCCTAATGTCAAAACTGTTTGGCAGAGGAGCGGGGAAAATTTTCACTAAAATATTAATATTTAAAAACTATAAAATTCATAAACACCAAAGTCATAGCACACCATTCAGATCGACCGCACAAAATGAGGTAACATATATGAGCTTGTCTCAAAACTGCGGGCGTGATACGCTGCGAAATTTAGGCGGAAGATGGAGAATAATAATAACTAGAAAAATTTGCATTCCTCTTGAAAATGCAGTGTGGATGCTTTAAAGCTGAGCTGTCTGCTGAAACAAAAGCTGAAAAAGCTGAAAAGTTGCAGAAATTGTAAAAACTTTGGAAACAAAGGAACTTTGCTAAAATGTAGTAACAGCAGAACTGTACAATATCTTGGAAACATAATACTTGGCAGAAATACAATAGCATATGCAGGAACTTAGCAGAAATATTGTAACTTACCAGAATTGATAACTTCTCCAAAAATACAAAATTTAGGAGAAATAGTATAAGATAACAGAAAGAATATATTTAGCCAAACATTCTTAAACATTACAAATACTATGATTTAGAAACAGTACAACATAGCAGCTTTTCTGAAATGATATATTTAGATATTTAGCACAAAACTTATAATATAGTAGAAATACTATGATTTAGCAGGAATCCACCTAGCACAAATACTAGAAAAGCACTGCAGAAACGCTATGCCTTAGCACAACAGTAATAACTTAAATGAAAAAATTGAGCAAAATGGACAGCTAATTTTTGTTTATACTAAGTCCCTCAAAACAGTAATTGGAACAGGAAAAAAAGTATAGCAGTCTACAACCACAAATATGTACACACATATGGTAACACACATGCACAGACACACACAGGGATCAAATTCAGTCAACCAGTCTAAATATATTGAATTTAAATCACACACTCACACACACACACACACACAAGATCCAATTCAGTCAACCAGTCTAAATATATTGATTTAAATCTTTACAATGAGATCATCCCATAAAAGCTCTCTCTCTCTCTCTCTCTCTCTCCTCCCTCTCTCTCTGTCACACACACACACACACACACACACATACACACACACACACACACACACACACACACACACAAGGTCCAATTCAGTCAGCCAGTCTAAAATGTTGAATTTGAATCTTACAATGAGATCATCCAGAAAGCCTTTCTCTCTTCTCTCTCTCTCTCTCTCTCTCTCTCTCTCTGTCACACACACACACACACACACAAGGGTAACACACTGTTTCATCTTACATCACCATAAAAGATCCACATTACAGTCAATTCCAGTCTAAATATATTGAATTTAAATCTTACAATGAGATCATCCATAAAAGCTGTTCTTTCTTTCTCTCTCTCTCTCTCTCTCTCTCTGTCACACACACACACACACACACACACACACACACACACACACAAGATCCAATTCAGTCAACCAGTCTAAATATATTGAATTTGAATCTTACAATGAGCATCATCCATAAAAGGCTTTTCTTTCTCTCTCTCTCTCTCTCTCTCTCTCTCTCTGTCACACACACACACACACACACACACACACAAGATCCAATTCAGTCAACCAGTCTAAATATATTGAATTTAAATCTTACAATGACATCATCCCATAAAAGGCTTTCTGTCTCTCTCTCTCTCTCTCTCACACACACACACACACACACACACACACACACACACACACACAAGATCCAATTCAGTCAACCAGTCAAAAAATATATTCAGTTTGAATCTTACAATGAGATCATCCATAAAAAGGCTTTCTCTCTCTCTCTCTCTCTCTCTATCACACACACACACACACACACACACACACACACACACACACACACACACACACACACACACACACACACACACACACACACACACACAGGGAGAAGTAAGTTTCTAGCTCAGTCAAGCAGCCTGGGAGCTGCTGAATTTGAATCCACCAATCAGAGAGCCTGTGCACTTTTTCCCGCCAAAACAGGTGCACGCAGCACAGAGAGACACAGGATTTTTGCAGTCTATTTCTCATAATGACGACTCCCCTCAAACAAATGACCATAATTTCCTAACCGTAGGGGCTAGAGCGGTCATTCTTACACCGTTTTGTTCAGAAGAGATGGGGGAATCTTAAAGTGTTGACACTTTATCATTAAAATATGAATTATTAAAAGATATTTGACTTCTAATGCACCATAACTGAGTAGGCAAGCAAAAACTGCCTTGACTTGCCCTCAAACAACGCTTTCTAACTCTAAATCTATTTGGAGTATCAATATCATTTTTTCACCGTGAGAGACAGCAGGCTTTGGTGAACAATCATGGAAATTTTCAGGTCTCTGTGGAAATCCATCAAAAAGATATGACGAGAGAGAAAAAAGTGCCTCATTTCCAGAGTTTGAAATCTGAAGAAATCTGAAGCGAAGGACAAATTTCCTACCCTCAAACAAACCCAATTCATGGCCAAATGGTAATAGGTGAGAAAAAAATTCTTGAATTGTGAGCGTCAGGGGTGTCTGAAGATATACTGGGACAAACCTCATGTCTTAACTTCACGCTTTGTTAAGGGAGATATGTGATTCGAATATGACTCTCATTACAGAAATCAGCGGTGATTTTGAACAAACTCTCCATTGACTTTCTATGGAAGTTTTCAGACTTTGTGTTGGTCTGAGGAGATTTGCCAAAATTCTATAAATCTCACAACAATGATAGTGACATTTTCTGAAAGCCAGCGAAAAAAATGCCTACGTTTTGATGTATAATTTGTGGAAGTTGAGTGAAAATTGAGCAAGTAGCAAAGAAGTTGTTGGGACATGAAGAAGACTAGCGAAACCTACAGTGGCACACTGGAAGCCAAGTGCATAGCAACCATAACAACGCTAATAGTGTATTTTCTGAAAAATCACAATTTTGCAACTCAAAACTTTAAGAGGGATAAAATGAAAACTGTAACAGATATGAAAAAAAGCTGAATCATTCATGAATAGCCAATAATTTGTGAACATTTAAAAAAGTTTGAATGGTTGTTCTACGTGAAAGTAGGAAAAAGTAGTTAAGTTTCAAAAACAAGCAAGTTTTAACAGAATTGTCAAAGTTTCCCATTCATTTCAATGGGACAAATTAAAGGAAAAAGCAATATTTTAAAAAGTATAAAGTTCAAAAATACCAAAGTCATTGCCATCATTAGCAGAAACTCAGCCGAATAGTTTTAAAATTTGAGCAATTGAAAATGTCTGAAAATTGTGGAAGTAGATTAAACAAAAAAGCGTAAAGTGGCAACTAGAATAATAATAATAAAGTGGAATAATAATATAAAGAATAAGAGAAACAGGAACTCAATAGTGTGGATGCATAAAGCATCCACACAATAATAATAAATCCGAACTCAATAGTAATGGATGCCTCTTGCATAGGCACACAATAATAACAACTAAGCGAAAATTTCAGAAGAAATTTTATGTATTGCCTATGCGCTGCTAATCTGTGTAGTTTTCCATTCATACGACTACAGACAGCAAAACTCAGAAGAGCAGCCATTCTCCACCATGAATTATGGTAAAAACAAAAACCGCTCGCGCCTCACAGATGACAGCTTACAGTTTTGGGTAAAGATGGGGTCACTTTGTACAGCCCGATTTGCAGGCAGCTGTGCACACAGGTTCATAAGCAGAAGTCCCTCTGTACCACGGCAGACCCGACAATGTTTGCACGAACACACTTTGAACCAGTACGTTATGGACCACTTTTCACACATGGTTGGTGTACCCTCCCAGCCAGCTGTAGCTTTTCAACTCACAGCCGACACACACCCAAAAACAGCCGAGAGAGCACAGACTACGCCCGAGAGGTGTGATTGCAGATGCCCCTCAGGTGGGTCCACCTCCCCTGCAGCGGCACTGCAGACCACGCCCGCCACACATATCAAAACACGTAAAATAAATATTTATGCACTTTTGCATTCACTTTTGTTTTTGTTATTTTTACACAGTGTTCTGAATGATGAACAATGGTCTACAGCCAATCTTGTGTATTATTATACAAACTTTGGTTGTAAGATTCAGATAACTATTTAATAAAAGCTAAATATTTTATACAGGAGTGCAGAATTATTAGGCAAATGAGTATTTTGTCCACATCATCCTCTTCATGCATGTTGTCTTACTCCAAGCTGTATAGGCTCGAAAGCCTACTACCAATTAAGCATATTGGGTGATGTGCATCTCTGTAATGAGAAGGGTATGGTCTAATGACATCAACACCCTATATCAGGTGTGCATAATTATTAGGCAACTTCCTTTCCTTTGGCAAAATGGGTCAAAAGAAGGACTTGACAGGCTCAGAAAAGTCAAAAATAGTGAGATATCTTGCAGAGGATGCAGCAGTCTTAAAATTGCAAAGCTTCTGAGCGTGATCATCGAACAATCAGCGTTCATTCAAAATAGTCAACAGGGTGCATAAAGCGTGTGGAAAAACCAAGGCGCAAAATAACTGCCCATGAACTGAGAAAAGTCAAGCGTGCAGCTGCCAAGATGCCACTTGCCACCAGTTTGGCCATATTTCAGAGCTGCAACATCACTGGGTGCCCAAAAGCACAAGGTGTGCAATACTCAGAGACATGGCCAAGGTAAGAAAGGCTGAAAGGCGACCACCACTGAACAAGACACACAAGCTGAAACGTCAAGACTGGGCCAAGAAATATCTCAAGACTGATTTTCTAAGGTTTTATGGACTGATGAAATGAGAGTGAGTCTTGATGGGCCAGATGGATGGGCCCGTGGCTGGATTGGTAAAGGGCAGAGAGCTCCAGTCCCACTCAGGCGCCAGCAAGGTGGAGGTGGAGTACTGGTTTGAGCTGGTATCATCAAGGTGAGCTTGTGGGGCCTTTACCGGGTTGAGGATGGCGTCAAGCTCAACTCCCAGTCCTACTGCAAGTTTCTGGAAGACACCTTCTTCAAGCAGTGGTACAGGAAAAAGTCTGCATCCTTCAAGAAAAACATGATTTTCATGCAGGACAATGCTCCATCACCTGCAGCGTCCAAGTACTCCACAGCGTAGCTGGCAGAAAAGGGTTTAAAAGAAGAAAAACTAATGACATGGCCTCCTTGTTCACCTGATCTGAACCCCATTGAGAACCTGTGGTCCATCATCAAATGTGAGATTTACAAGGAGGAAAACAGTACACCTCTCTGAACAGTGTCTGGGAGGCTGTGGTTGCTGCTGCACATAATGTTGATGGTGAACAGATCAAAACACTGACAGAATCCATGGATGGCAGGCTTTTGAGTGTCCTTGCAAGAAAAGGTGGCTATATTGGTCGCTGATTTGTTTTGTTTTGTTTTGAATGTCAGAAATGTATATTTGTGAATGTGGAGATGTTATATTGGTTTCACTGGTAAAATAAATAATTGAAATGGGTATATATTTGTTTTTGTTAAGTTGCCTAATAATTATGCACAGTAATAGTCACCTGCACACACAGATATCCCTAAAATAGCTAAAACTAAACACAAACTAAAACTACTTCGAAAACATTCAGCTTTGATATTAATGTGTTTTTGGGTTCATTGAGAACATGGTTGTTGTTCAATAATAAAATTATTCCTCAAAAAATACAACTTGCCTAATAATTCTGCACTCCCTGTATGAGAGTAAGAAAAAAAAAGTATATCTTTGTCCACCTTTCTCTGTTAATGCCCTACCTGGCCCCCTGGCAAAAAAGCTTTGCTAGATCCGCCCTGCACAGTTACCAGCTGTCAGCTAAATAAAAAAAGGAGCTTGGTGTTTATTTCTCTCAGAAACAGTTCATAACTTCCCTTCAACTCATTCATGTCACCTAAAAAAAAAAGGTAAACCTGTTTCTCCATCACCAGTTCAGCTCTGATGATTCAGTAAGGTCATCTCCTGGTTTCGACCAGCCGCTTCTACAGCTGTGGCTCCAGCAAACATCAGCTGATACTAGAAATTAAAATCAAATGAATTCTAACAACAGCTGATCAAGCTTAAGCGTGCTGCTGTTGTTTAGCGCGATAAACAAACAAGAGAAAAGCCGATCATTGATCAGTTTCATGACTGAAGTTTGAACAGGCGAGAGAATGACAGGAGGCTGTCATAAAGTTCAACATCAGTAACAAGCGCGCACACAGCTGTATAGAAACTCCATCGTGCTAGCTACCGCGCGATCACGAGTTATTATAACTGATTGTAAAAAGTCAGCACAACGAAAATAAACTACACCTAAACTTCGGTTTATATCTGGCCCAAATAGAGTGCAGGTCATAACTTCTTACCTGAAATTCAGTTCACCTCACGCTCCGACCGGCCGCCTGCTTCTCCTGCCTCCGGTTTCCCTGATCCACGATCTACCACCGATTCGATCGTGATCGCATCGCCGCCTCGTTCCCCGCATGTTCTTTCTGACACACACGGTGGATAGCTGCCCTCGGTTGTAGCTCGGCGTCAGCGACTGCAAACAACTCAGTTATTTTTCCACATCGACCAGCATCTGGACAATCCACCGCCTTTCACTGTTTGTACCGTTACTAAAAAAAAACCCCTCATCGGCTCATAAAAACGAAAAATAAGTCC
Source organism: Oreochromis aureus (assembly GCF_013358895.1). Lineage (NCBI taxonomy): Eukaryota > Metazoa > Chordata > Actinopteri > Cichliformes > Cichlidae > Oreochromis > Oreochromis aureus. Next base: position 28,694,019 of record NC_052949.1, on the reverse strand, counting down.
AGCTATGACCCTGGTCAAAAGACAGCCAGCTCGGGTTAGCTAGCTACCTGTCTAGCTCTTTGCAGGCACCGAAAACATCAGGCTAATATGGGATGTCTTGGTAACACGAGCAGATATTTGAAGTTTACATCTGGCCAATCCACCACCTTTCACTGTTTATACCGTTACTAAAATGAATAAATAAATAAATCATCGGTCCATATAAGCGAAAAATAAGTCAGCTAAAACACATACTGTCGGCGGCGACGGGTGCTGACACGAGTTTCACCCGCCTCAATATAAGCCAAGCCTGGGTGCTTTTCACGAAGGGTCGCTGGCGGTGCTAGCTAACTATACTGCTTAAGCGGCAGTTAGCTAGCTAACCTTGACTATCAACAACACATAAAAGAACTGCTGCTAAATAAACTACACCTAAACTCGGTTTATATCTGACCCAAATAGAGTGCAGGTCATAACTTCTTACCTGAAATTCAGTTCACCTCACGCTCCTGCCTTCGCTTTCCCTGATCACGATTGACCTCCGCGTTAGCAAACACGGTCGATCGGCGGTCGCATGACATGTCCTTTCTGTCATACACGGTGGATAGCTGCCCACTGTTGTAGCTCCGGCGTTATAGCACCACCAAACAACTCAGTTATTTTTCCACATCCAGCTGTAACTCCGATTCTGTGCGAGCATTTGCGAGGGCCGGGGAGGTGAAAGCGACAGAGAGAGTCCCTCGCTATCCATTTGCAGCCAAGTGCGGCGGCTAGCTGGGTAACCCGGCTGGCTGTCAGGCAGGACTATTCGGCGTCGTCAGAGCACTGTCGCTAAATATGGGATGTCTTGATAAAACAAGCAGATATTTGAAGTTTACACACCTACATTCTCGCCTGAAAATATCTTAAAAGTTTATTTGTGACCTAGAAACACGAATAAAAGACATATAAAAGCAGTGGTGGCACGCCATTGTTCACTCTGTGAGGCGTGCTATGAATTGTGGGATATGGAGTTTTCAACACAAGGATAAATCTTTTGGCTGCTGTACTACTCCCGGTATACCACTAGAGAGCCAAGACACCACAAATGAAGTCTGTTTATTTGGCGCCAAAAGATGAATTGGCCTAAATTTGTACTAAAATATTAATATTTAAAAACTATAAAAGTCATAAACACCAAAAGTCACAACATAATAGTCAGCTCCAGCCGCACAAAATGATCTAACATATGTAATCCTAATGTCAAAACGAAGCTTGTCTCAAAACTGCGGTAAGTTCGTGCAAAATTTCAGGAAGATGGAGAATAATAACTAGAAAAATTTGCATTTCCTCTGAGAAATACAGTATGGATCTCTAATGCTACTGAGCTGTCAGCTGAAACTAGCTGAAAAAAAGCTGAAAAGGGTTACAGAAATTGTAAAGCTTTGGATGACTAAAGGAGCGTTAACTTAAAATATGACAAGTAACAGCAGAACTGCAATATCTCTAGAAACCTAATACCTCTGGCTCTGAAATACAATAGCAGAACTTAGCAGAAATATTGTAACTTACCAGAAACTGATAACTTACAAAAATACAAAATTTCAGGAGAAATAGTATAAATAACAGAAAGAATATCTTTAATGAAACATTCATAAACATTTCAGAAATACTACTCTATCTGAAATGATATATTTAGAAAGAAAAATATAATATAGTAGAAATACTATGATTTAGCAGAAATCCAGCCATGTAATCAATAACAATGATTTAAGAACAGATACTATGATTGATCATCCCATAATAGTAATAACTCAGTGAAAATATTGGAAGGTAAAATGACACACACACACACACACACACAGGATCCAATTCAGTCAACCAGTCTAAATATATTGAATTTGAATCTTACAATGAGATCATCCCATAAAAGGCTTTCTCTCTCTCTCTCTCCTCTCTCTCTCTCTGTCACACACACACACACACACACACACACACACACGCACACACAGATCCAATTCAGTCCAACCAGTCTAAATATATTGAATTTGAATCTTACAATGAGATCATCCCATAAAGAGGCTTTCTCTCTCTCTCTCTCTCTCTCTCTCCTCTCTGTCACACACACACACACACACACACACACAGAGGATCCAATTCAGTCAACCAGTCTAAATATATTGAATTTAAATCTTACAATGAGATCATCCATAAAAAGACTTTCTCTCTCTCTCTCTCACACACACACACACACACACACACACATACACACACACACACACACACACAAGATCCAATTCAGTCAACCAGTCTAATATATTGAATTTGAATCTTACAATGACATCATCAATGAAAGGCTTTCTCTCTCTCTCTCTCTCTCTCTCTCTCTCTCTGTCACACACACAGACACACACACACACACACAAGATCCAATTCAGTCAACCAGTCTAAATATGTTGAATTTGAATCTTACAATGAGATCATCCATAAAAAAACTTTCTCTCTCTCTCTCTCTCTCTCTTTCTCTCTCTCTCACATACACACACACACACACAAGATCCAATTCAGTCAGCAGTCTAAATATATTAAGATTTGAATCTTACAATGAGATCATCCCATAAAAACTTTCTCTCTCTCTCTCTCCCTCTCTGTCACACACACACACAACACACACACACACACACACACACACACACACACACACACAAACACACACACACACACACACACCACTTTATCATTAAAATGTAAATTATTGAAGATATATGACTTCTAATGCACTACAGTAACTGAGTAGAGGCGAAGCGAAAACTGCCTTGACTTGCCCTCAAACAACGTTTTGTAACTCTAAATCTCTTTGGGCATCAAAATCATTCTTTCACCGTGAAACAGCAGGCTTTGGTGAACAGTCATGGAAATTTTCAGGTCTCTGTTGAAATCAATCAAAAAGATATGACGAGAGAAAAAGTGCCTCATTTCAGAGTTTGAAATCTGAAGAAATCTGAGCGAGGAAAAATTTCCTACCCTCAAACAAGTGTAATTCATGGCCAAACAGTAATAGGTGAGGAAAAAAATTCTTGAATTGTGAGCATCAGGGATGTCTGAAGATATATTGGCACAAGCGTCATGTCTCAACTCTGTTTCGTTAAGGAGATATGACGATTTGAAAATGCCTCTCATTACAGAAATTCAGCGCTGATTTTGAAAAACTCTCCATTGACTTTCTATGGAGAGTTTGAGACTTTATGTTACTCTGAGGAGATTTGCCAAAATCTATAAGTCCCACAACACTGATGGTGACATTTTCTGAAAAGCCAGCAAAAATACCTACGTTTTGATGTATAATTTGTGGGGGTTGAGTGGAAATTGAGCGAGTAGCAAGAAGTTGTTCAGACATGAAGAGAAAATTCAGAAAGGACAGTGCACACTCTGAGTTAATTGCATAGCAACCATAACAACGCATGTATTTTCTGAAAAATCACAATTTTGCAACTGAAAACTTAAAGGGTATAAAATTAAAACAGGTAAGAAGATCTGAAAAAGCTGAATCATTCAGGAATAGCCCAATAGTCTGAGAACATTTTAAAGTTTGAATGGAGTTTCTAGGTGAAAGTATGACAAAGTAGTTAAGTTTCAAAGACAAGCAAGTTTTAGCAGAATTGTGGAAGTTTTCCATTCATTTCAATGGGACAAATTAAAGGAAAAAAGTGTAATATTTTAAAAAGTATAACAGTAATAAACACCAAAAGTCATTGCGGGAAAAGAGCAGAAAGAGCAGAACAGTATAGAGTTTGAACTGAGAAAATCGGCTGAAAACTGAGGAAGTAGTTAAGTGCCAAAAAAATCTGCAAGCAACTAGAAGAATAATAATAACTAGAAAATTTGCATTTCCTGCGAAAATGCTGTGTGGATGTAATGCTGAAGCTGTCTGCTCAAAAACTGAAAAAAGATGAAAAGTTGCAAAAAGTTATGCGGTGGTGAAAAAAAATGTTGCCTTGAGCAGGATTTGAACCTGGCCGCTTAGTCTCAAAGGCGGCAACTCATCTCACTGTGCCAAAGTCACTCTCAATTCATAAACTCATTCTCACAAAGAAGAGGTGGAGAGACTGACAATTTTGCTGAAATGAGCAGAAGCTGCTGAGGAATTGGGCTGGTAAGAGGAGAAAAAGGCTGAAAATTTTGCAGAAAAGGGTGAATCAGCAGAATTTCTGCTGAAAAAGAATGAAAGCAAAACTTGCGCTGAAATGAGATGAATCAGCAGAATTTCTGCTCAAAAGAGTTTAAGACGAAAGTTGTGCTGAAAAGAGATGAATCAACAGAATTTCTGCTTAAAGAGTTTTCTGAAAACAGCTGAGATTTGTGCTAATAAGAGGTGAAAAGGCTGAAAATTTTGCAGAAGAGGTGAACAAGCAGAATTTGGGCTGAAAAAGAGGTGAAAATTTTGCTGAAAACAGTTCAATCAGCAGAATTTCTGCTGAAAAGTGTTCTGCAGAACTCTTTTCAGAATTCTGCTGAAAAGATGTTTTGCTGAAAATAGCTGAAAAAAGCTGGGAAACTGAAAATTTTGTTGAAAAGGGTGAAAAAGCTGAAATTGAGTTAAAAAAAGTTTCTCTGCGTAAAACAGGTTTCTGCTTAAAACAGCTAAAAAGTTTAGATTTGTGCTGAAAACAGGTGTTCAAATCCATGACCAGGTTTGAACCTGGCCCTTCTGGTCTCAAGGAAGCTACTCATCTCACTGAACTAAACTTGTTCCGACAAACACAAGGGATGGAGAAACTGACAATTTTGGTAAATGAGCAGAAGCTGCTGAGTTTTGTGCTGAGAAGATGTGAAAAGCTGAAAAATTTGCAGAAAACAGGTGAATCAGCAGAATTTCTACAGAAAAGATGGAAAGAAGAAGAACATTGCGCTGAAAAGAGGTAAATCAGCAGAATTTCTGCTGAAAAAGACGGAAAAAAGCAATCACAGTGGCTGCTCATCTCACTGAGCCAAAGCAGTTCTTGTCCACCAAGAGATATGATGAGAAAAAATGTGCAGGGGGGCCGAAGAAGCTGGTGTTGTGAAAAGAGGTGAAAAAGCTGAAATTCTTGTGAAAAGAGCAGAACAGGCTGAAAATTTTCAGCTACTCATTGAGCCAAACTGGTTCTCACATAACTGAAAAAAGGGTGAAAAAGCTGAAAATTCTGATAAAAACATCAGAAGTGGCTGACATTTGTGCTGATAAGAGGTGAAAACACAAACTTTCTGCTGAAAAGAGGCAGAACAACCTGGTTCTGCTCAATTTCACCAATCAGAGGTACTGCTTCTGTCTGCTTCATCACGCTGTGTACTTGTATGTATTTCTGCCATGCAGCGTTAACAAGAATCTGAGGTCCATATTAGAAAAACTGCTAAAATCATAAAACTTTGCAGAATTGTAATAAATTAGCAATATAAATTACAGGTCTGTGATAGTGTATAAATTTGAGTGAAAAAAAAAAAATATTGACCAAGGTGGATTTGAACCCACGACCTTTGGGCTGCAGACCCGTGTCATTACCAATTGCGCCACCTGGAAGGGGCGGGTACCTGAAAACCAGATTGATAACCAGTCAGAAATAGATCGCGGTGAGAGGTGAAAAACGCCGTTTTGGGTTACAAAACGTCGTGTAACTCAAAAACTAGGAGGGCTAACAGCGTAATTCTTGTACTGGGTGAATCAGCGGACATTGGTGTGCTGATTTGCGATTTTCATTGCTCTTTCTACTTCCATCGCGGAGATATGACGAGAGAAGAAGCGGCTTCATTTTCGGAGTTTGAAAACTGAGGCGAGGACATATTTCCACCCTCAAACAAACGTAATTTATGGCTCAACGGTAAGTTGACAGTAAAACTTCTCATACCATGACTGTCAGTAGTGTCTGAAGATAAATTGGCAGCATGCAGATGAATCTTACAAAAAAGCTCAGAGGAGAGGCAGAGCTTGTATTTTCACCCCAAGCTGGTAGGGGTGCTCTTTAATAAACACTTGCTTGTGCTACAATGTGCTTCAAGGGTCATTAACAGCATAACAGAACTCAGTTATGGTACTGCATTCTTCCTATAAAACAATAACTGTCAGTGACTTTGTACCGTAGTATAAACACAACATTCAAGACAACAGTTAAAAAGTAGCGTAACCATAAACAATGAAATAAGAACATCTAAACAGCAGCACATGTCCCAAGGCATGATGGGAAGAACTAACTGTTCCACCAACACGCCACATTATTTATGATTTATGATTTGGCAGAAACACTGGGACTTGGTATAAATACTATGATTTACATGAAATACTTTGACTTAGCAGAAATTCTGTAATCTAGCAAAAAGCACTTCAACATAGCAGAAATTCTATGATTGAGCAGAATTACTAGGATTTAGCACAAACACTATGATTTGTCTAAAAAAAACCTTTATTTTGCAGTTATATTGTGATTTGGCAGAAATACTATGCTTTGGAACAAATACCAAGATTTGGCAGAAATACTATGAGCAGTAATAATATAACATAGCAGAAATACTGTTATTTTGTGGAAATACTATGCTTTGGCACAAATACTATGATTTGGCCAAAAATACTATGATTTAGCAGAAATACTAAGATGTAGTAGAAGTACTTTGATTTAACAGAAATACTATTATGGGAGGTAATACTTTAACATGGGAGAAATATTGATACAGACACACATACACAGAGCCTAAAGGGAACAGTGGCTGTTAAGAGTCTGGGCTTGGTATATCTAGGTCAGTTAAATTAGCTGCACCTGCTGTAATCAGCCCTTACACACACAGACACAGAGAGAGGTATAAGTTTTCTGCAGTGTATTTCTCACATTCACATTCAGGATTCCCCTCGAACCTCCTGGTCTCAAGGCAGCTACTCATCTCACTGAGCCAAACTCATTCTCACAAAGAAGAGGTAGATAGACTGACAATTGTGCTGAAATTATCAGAAGCTGCTGAGAACTGTGCTGATAAGAGGAGCAAAAGGAAGAAAATTTTGCAGAAAAGAGGTGAATCAGCAGAATTTCTGCAGAAAAAGAGCAAAAAAGAAGCAAACGTTGCGCTGAAAAGGGTGAATCAGCAGGTTTCTGCTGAAAAGAGTTTTTTCTGAAAACCGCCAAAAAGCTGGAATTTGTGCTGAAAAGTGGTGAAAAAAATGAAAATGTTGCTGACAAGGGGTGAAGAAGCTAAAGTATACCAAATCAAAGTGTTTTAGCAAAACATGGTATTTCTGCCATATTGTGGTATTTCTGCCACAAAAGTTACTACATTACAACATGAATACGGATTAAAAGATGAAAAAACTGGCAACAAATTCCTCCACTACAAACCAGTCTGATACCACTTCTTTGCAGTGTTCACGTTTACTAAAGGCACTACCCAAAAGGCGCCACAAGAGGCACTCCAACACAAGAGATGACCTATGTACACTGATGCATAGTAACAGTCAGCCTCCTACTTAGCCACTACGTAATACAGCGATATTACAGTGTACAAATTCACATAAATTTGCAGGGGAACAAACAAAGCAGGAACAAGCCCAAAACAATCAAATAACTGTGCTGCCATAGCTATCGCTAACTTGCACATGCGCTAAAAGGTAAGTAAAACCAATACACACAAGTAGCAGGGTAAACATCTTAAGCATGGAACATTAACTCACGTTTATGTGACACACCATCTAACAAATACAGGATGGGCTATTTGCTCCCTTCCCAGCAGCTCTCTCTCCTCAATCGTTAGCCCAGGAGCGAAGGAAGACCATCTAGCTCAAGTCCCATGAATTCCCTCACTGCTCAGAGGCTGCTGGGTAATGTGGCTCACAATAACACAGGCTTTTCTACAAGCACAGATACTATAACATAGCAGAAATACTGTGATTTTGTTGAAATACTATGCTTTGGAACAAATACCATGATTTGGCAGAAATACTATGAGCAGTAATAATATAACATGGGAGAAATACTATTATTTGGGTGAATGCTATTGTTTGGCACAAACACTATGATTTAACACTGTACAGAATGGTGTACATCAGTTTAATGCTGGGTGGTGCTGCAATAGTAGCTATCCTCGGTCAGAAGGAGGCTGGCATCCAGGGATTAGATTACCACAGGTGGAGTTTATTGGCAGTCAGATGGATGTTACAGGGAGATATGGCATACAGTAGGAGGATGTGGAGGGTGATATGGTGTGGTTTCTATGATTAAGAACAGGGTATACATTACAACATGAATACGGATTAAAGATGAAAAGAAACTGGCAACAAATTCCTCCACTACAAACCAGTCTGATACCACTTCTTTGCAGTGTTCACGTTTACTGAGGCACTACCCAAAAGGCGCCACAGAGGGCACTCCAACACAACAGATGACCTATGTACACTGATGCACTTAGTAACAGTCAGAGGTGAAAAGGCTGAAAATTTTGCAGAAAAGAGGTGAATCAGCAGAATTTCTGCAGAAAAGAGGCAAAGTAGCAGAAACTTGCGCTGAAAAGAGATGAATCAGCAGGTTTCTGCTGAAAAAAGTTTTTTTCTGAAAACAGCCAAAAAGCTGGAATTTGTGCTGAAAAGGGTGAAAAAAATGAAAATTTTGCTGAAAAGGGGTGAAGAAGCTAAAGTATACCAAATCAAAGTATTTGTGCCAAAACATGGTATTTCTGCCATATTGTGGTATTTGTGCCACAAAAGTTACTACATTACAACATGAATACGGATTAAAGATGAAAGAAACTGGCAACAAATTCCTCCACTACAAACCAGTCTGATACCACTTCTTTGCAGTGTTCACGTTTACTAAGGCACTACCAAAAGGCGCCACAAGAGGGCACTCCAACACAAGAGATGACCTATGTACACTGATGCACTTAGTAACAGTCAGCCTCCTACTTAGCCTTTACGTAATACAGCGATATTACAGTGTACAAATTCACATAAATTTGCAGGTGGAAAAAAAACAAAGCAGGAACAAGCCCAAAACAATCAAATAACTGGGCTGCCATAGCTATTGCTAACTAACACTTTATCACGCTAAAGGTAACTAAAACCAATACCAACCAATGTTTTGCAGAAACACTGTAATTTCACTCAAATACTATGAAATAGCAGTAATACTATGATTTGGCAGAAATACTATGTTTCAGTACAAATACTATGACAAAGCAGAAATACTATGACTTAGAAGTAATACTATAACAAAAGGTTCCTCAAAATACTATGAAATTGCAGTAATTCTATGATTTGGCAGAAATACTGTGCTTCGATACAAATACAATGCTTTGGTACAAATACTATATTTTGATTTGAATACTATGATTTGGCACGAGTAGTATGATTTAGTACAAATATTACAATTGGCAGAAATACTGTGACTTAGTAGTAATACTATAACATAACAGATATACTATGATTTTGCAGACAGTCTATGTTTTGCACAACTAGCACAATATGGCAGAAATACTATGATTTGGCACAAGTACTATGATTTAGTACAAATACTCTTATTAGCACAAATACTATGTTTCAGTAGAAATACTACGATTTGGCAGTAATACTGGGTTTAGCACAACTACTGAGATTTGGGTGAAATACTATGATTTAGAAGAAATACTATGACTTCGTACAAATACAATGTTTTGGTTCAAATAATATGATTTGCAAAAAATACTATGATTTGGCACAAGTACCATGATTTAGTACAAATACTACAGTTTCGCTCAAATACTATGAAATTGCAGTGATACTATGATTTTGAAGGAATACTATGATTTGGTGAAATACTATGCCTTAGTAGTAATACTATAACATAGCAGATATAATGTGATTTTGCAGACATAGTATGTTTTGCACAAATACTACGATTTAAGCTCAAATACTATGGAATTGCAGTAATACTATGATTTGGAATACTATGATTTGGTGGGAATACTATGCCTTAGTAGTAATACTATAACATAACAGATATACTATGATTTTGCAGAAATTCTATGTTTTGCACAAATACTACAACAACTACTACTACAAATACTACAAAAATACTATGTTTGGGCAGTAATACTATTATTTGCTATAAATACTATTATTTGGCACATATACCATAATCAACAGATATACTATAACATAACAGAAATTCTATGACTTAGTAGTAACACTAATATAACAGAAATTTTAACTGGTACAAATAACATGATTTGGCACAAATACCATGATTTGGCAAAAAGATACCATGATTTGGCACAAATCACGATCATATTGCAGAAATACTATGATTGGGTACAAATACTATGATTTGGCACAAGTACTATGAATAAGTACAAATACTATGATTTGGCAGAAATACTATGATTTAGCAGAAATACTGTTTTAACATAAATAATATCTTTTCACAGAAATTTCTGCTAAAAGGTACTATTTCTGCTTTTTAGCAGAAATACTGTAATTTTGCATAAATACTATGATTTGGGATAAATACTATGATTTGCAGATATACTATATTCAGCACATAAACTATAACATAACAGACATTCCTGCGCGTAGTAGTAATCTCATAACATAAAATAAATATTATGGTTCTGCCCCAAACCATGATTTGGAACAAATACCATGATTTTTCAAAAATACTATGATTTAGCAGAAATACTATGACTGAGCAGAAGTACTAAGATGTAGTAGAAGTACTTTGATTTAACACAAATACTATTATGGAGGTAATACTTTAACATGGGAGAAATATTGATATACACACACACATACACAGAGCAAAGTGTACAGGGGCTGTTAGAGCCTGGGCTTGGTATATCTAGGTCAGCTAAATTGGCTGCACCTGCTGTAATCAACACTTACACACACAGACACAGAGAGGTGTGAGAGTTTTCTGCAGTGTATTTCTCACATTCAGGTTCCCCATGAACAAATGGCCATAATTTCCTAACCGTAGGGGCTAGAATGGTCGTTCTGACACCGTTTTGTTCAGAAGAGATGGGGGAATCTGCAGGTCTTCTTAATTCAGAGATAAAATATAAATTATTGAAGATATATGACTTGTAATACACTGTAACTGAGTAGAGGCGAACAAAACTGCCTTGACTTGCCCTCAAACAACGTTTTGTAACTCTAAATCTATATGGACATCAAAATCATTCTTTCACTGTGAGAAACAGCAGGCTTTGGTGAACAGTCATGGAAATTTTCAGGTCTCTGTGGAAATCCATCAAAAGATATGACGAGAGAAAAAAGTGCCTCATTTCCAGAGTTTGAAATCTGAAGAAATCTGAGCGAGGGACAAATTTCCTACCCTCAAACAAGTGTAATTCATGGCCAAACGGTAATAGGTAAGAAAAAAATTCTTGAATTGTGAGCATCAGGAATGTCTGAAGATATATTAGCACAAGCGTCATGTCTCAACTTTGTTTTGTTAAGGAGATATGATGATTTGAAAATGCCTCTCATTAGAGAATTCAGCTGATTTTGAAGAAACTCTCCATTGAGTTTCTATGGAGAGTTTTGAGACTTTTATATTACTCTGAGGAGATTTGCAAAAAATCTATAAGTCCCACAACAATGATAGTGACATTTTCTGAAAGCCAGCAAAAATACCTACATTTTGATGTATAATTTGTGGGAGTTGAGTGGAAATTGAGCGAGTAGCAAGAAGTTGTTCAGACATGAAGAGAAAATTCAGAAAGGACAAGTGCACACTCTGAGTTAATTGCATAGCAACCATAACAACGCATGTATTTTCTGAAAAATCACAATTTTGCAACTGAAAACTTAAAGAGGTATAAAATTAAAACGGTGAAGATCTGAAAAAGCTGAATCATTCAGGAATAGCCCAATAGTCTGAGAACATTTTAAAGTTTGAATGGGTTTCTAGGTGAAAGTATGACAAAGTAGTTAAGTTTCAAAAAACAAGCAAGTTTAGCAGAATTGTGGAAGTTTTCCATTCATTTCAATGGGACAAATTAAAGGAAAAAAGTGTAATATTTTAAAAAGTATAAGAGTAATAAACACCAAAAGTCATTGCGGAAAGAGCAGAAAAGAGCAGAACAGTATAGAGTTTGAACTGAGGAAAATCGGCGAAAACTGTGGAAATGTTTGTGCTAAAACATAGTGTTTCTTATGTGGTACTACTACGTACAACATGAATCAGGATTAAGATGAAAAAGAAACTGGCAACAGATTCCT